>NW_011888807.1:2335005-2339995 GCF_000151845.1 Pteropus vampyrus
AAAGAAAATTACGGTGGCTGGTGGTATAATAGCAGAAGTCTATTTCAATTGTCTAGTCTCAGTACTTTGTTGTCTTTTCCTCAAAATTGCTTACATAAGTCTCCACTGAATGTGCTTTTAAACAATCTCACAGCATGTTAAGGTGAAATTTCTAAAGTTTTAATTCTAGACTAAAGAGACTGTCAAAATTATAAAATGTTATAACAGCTTAAGCCTGTTACATTCTTAATGTCATTCTTAATAGGTAGCTATTGTTTGTATTGTGATAAAAATAACAGAGCTTCCTATTTCAGCTCCAACATGTAAAGACTATGAATATTGCCATAGCATGCTTAAACAAGAAAAAGCTGGACAAACTGAAAATTAATTACTTTTCTTGACTCATAATAGAACTTAGTTTGCACAGCAAACTGTTACCCTAAAACCTAAAGAGAAAGGCAAATCCACAGTCATAGCTGAGATCAGCTTCATTGAAGCAGAAGCTGTTGGAATCATAAACTGGTAGGAATGCTTAAATGGCAATTCTTAAGCTAACGTCTGAATGTGGACTAGAGTGAAAGTGAGAAAGTCCTGGGGGACCACAGTCTTAGGATAGTCCCCACACTTTCATGGGTTTCTTGCAGAAATTGTACCAGATTCACACATTGAAGAGCTGAGAAAGATCCCACCATGGCTCTGGAGGATGGGAGGAAGAGTTATCATTCTGAAACATGTCGAGAAGATTCCATACAGACAAGTCCTACCCCTCAGGGAGTAAACCTGTATCAAAATTTTGGCCTACCTGGGAAAAAGAAACTTCTCCCCTTGCAGGACTCTCTAGCCTTCTTTCCTCTACAAAGGTGAGAGAAAATAAGAAACACGTGTGAATGTCACAGCCCAGGTGCACATGTTTACTAAAAGTCTAAAATTTAATTATAGGAGTAGACTGGTGTTTATCCTTCTTAACTCACCCTCATGTTACCAAGGCTTCAGTAAATAATAACGGGTTACAGTTAATTAGGTTACAGAAATAAAAGGTACAGTGTCTATTCAAGGTGGAGTTCTTAGGGAAGTCCAAAGACAACAGAAAAAGCAAAATAAAGACACCAGAGGAATTCAGACATCTGGCACTTACAGCTACAGGCAACATATGCCCAGGCAGAATAATGTAAAACTACATACTAAAGTTTTCAACAAAAATTACAAGACATGCTCACAAGTAAATTCAGCAAAAATTACAAGACATGCTCACAAGTAAAAACATCAAAAACAGACTGAGATGTGATACTCATCTTGGGATTATCAGACAAAGAATTTAATAAACATGATTGATATATTATGGGAATATATGTCATGGAAATGGAAAGAAACAGAAAATATAAAACAGATAGATGATGTAAGTAGAAAGATATAAATTGTAAGAAATAACAAAAGGAAATAATAGAAATCAAAATCACTATAAAAGAAAAAAAAATGCTTTTGATAGGTTCATCAGAAAATTTCACAAGAAAAAAAAATCAATGAGCTTGAATATAAGTCACTAGAAACTTCCTAAGATAAAGAGAAAAACATGATTTTTTTAAATCACAAAATTTTCAAGAATTGCACGACGATTTCAAAAGATGTAACATTCAAAATCAAGAAGGATAACAGCAAAATATGATATCAAATGTAAACTGAAGGATATCAAGACAAACAAAATTCTGAAAGAACACAGAGAATTAAAACATCTTATCCATATAGAACAAGAAAAAAATTACAGTGAACTTCTCATCAGGATGAAACAAGTAAAAATAAAATGCAATATTTAAAGTGTTAAAATAAAATATTAAAAAACAAGAATTCTGTACCCAGTTGAATTATATTTTAAAGTGAAGAAAACATAAAGACTTTCTCATATAACAACAACAAAAAAAAGGAATTTATTGTCAGTAGACCTGACCTGCAAGACAAATTTAAATTTTTTTTCCCAGAAAAGAAAATAGTTATCAGTCAGAAACTCATTTTTACATAAAGAAAGGAAGTGCATCAGAAAATTAGGAAACAAACCAGATACTGGGAGAAAATATTTCCAAAATACACAGCTAATAAAGAACAGTTATCCAAAATATACAAAGAACTCTTAAAACTCAACAATAAGAAAACAAACAACCTCATGAAAAAAATAAGCCAAAGACCTTAACAGGCCCAAAAAGATATGTAGATTGCAATTTAACACATGAAAACTATTTTGCATCCTATGTCATCAGGGAAATGCAAATTAAACCAACAAGATACCACCAGACATCTATTAGGATAGCCAAAATTCCGATCACTAACAACACCAAATGTTAATGAGGATGTGGAACAACAAGAACTCTCTTCTATTGCTTGTGGGAATGGTCCAGCCACTGATCCTAATGGTTCAGCCACTTTCGAAAACAGTTTGGCACTTTTTTGTATATAAAGCTAAACATACGCTTACCATACAATTCAGTAGCTTTGCTCTTTAGTATTTACTCAAGTTGAAAACTTATGTACACATAAAAATCTGTGCACAGATATTTATAGTGGCTTATTCATAATTGATAAAACCTGGAAGCAACTAAGATGTCTTTCAGTAAGTGTATAGATAAACTGTGGTACATCCAAACAGAATATTACTCAGCACTAAAAAGAAATGAATGATCAAGCCATAAAAAGACATGGATGAAATTTAAATGAGTATTACTGTGTGAGAGAAGTAAATCTGCAAAAGCTGCTTACTATATGATGTCAACTATTTGGTGTTCTGGAAAAGACAAAATTGTGAAAACAATAAAAAGATCAGAGTTATCAGAGGTAGGGGAAGAGGGAGGGATGATTAGGTGGATCACAAAGGATTTTCAGGGCAGTGAAAATACTCTGTATGATACTATAATGGTAGATACACCCATTACATATTTTTCCCAACTCATAGAATGCACAACACCAAAATTAAATTCTAATGCAAACGTGGACTTTGGGTGATAATGGTATCTCTATTATAACAAACATACCACTCTCGTGGCAGCCGCTGGTAATGGGGGAGTTTATGCATAAATGGGGACAGAGTGTATACAGAAAATCTCTGTACCTTCTGTTCGGTTTTGCTGTGAACCTAAAACGATCTAAAAATTAAAATCAATTAACAAAAACATGTCAAACTATCTCCCTGAAGTTGGTATAGAAAAATGTGCTAACTTAGGTAACTCTGGAAATGAGCAAAATCCATGAGTAGAGACAAAAACAACTGTACATAGCATTTAATTGGGATCCAAATTATATCAAACTATGTCTACACCATACAGTTGAGCATTTTTTCTCTTAATCTTTATTAAATTAGATTCCTCCCCCCGACCCCCGCCTCACACATAACCCTATGGTAGACAAGACACTCTAACCTATAAGGTTTCTCTCAATCCAGATTTTTGTTGGTTGCTTCTCTGTGATTTTGTATCTTACTAAAATTCAACCTGGCTACTTTTGCCTATGGTGCTTATAACTTTTTCTGGGGTGTTATAAAACATTATTTTTGAATACTGGGGTTTGGCAAACATTTTCTATTAAGGTACAGATAGTAAATATTTTTGGCCAGTAGGTCTCTGCCACAACTATTCATCTTTGCTGTTGCAGCATTAGAGTAGCCACAGACAATATGTAAAGGAAAGAATGGGACCATTAGCCAATAAAACCTTATTTGCAAAACCAGATCACAGATGGGATTTGACCCAAGGGCCATACTTTGCTGACTCTTTATTTATACCATAGTTTTAGTATGTAGGCTGCTAAAGCAAACTGTACACTAATGACATAGTTATTAACCATATATTGGTACAATTATTGAAGGAGTTTTAATATAATAATTTTTATATCTTTTAGTTTATTTTTAAATTACTATTTTATTATTCTTATTTCGTCTTTATTATAAAACAAAATTTTAAAGCGAGATCATATGTTTAAACTTAATTATGTAAGCTATAAATAAAATATGGAGTTTGAAGAAAATTTAGAGAATGTTTGGACTAGTCTTCTCATTTATTAAGAAAATAACTGAAGCCAACCAGATAAAATGAGTTACTAAATAGTACTTGAGAGTTAAAAAATTATTGGTACATTAGAATCATGTTTTAATTTACCTGAAACTTGGAAACATATATTTTATTTTTAAAATTCTCCTTTCCCCTCTTTGAGAATAAAATATTCTTGTATTTAAGTATTTTTCTTTCTTATAAATGTTTATTCAAATGTAAAAGGAGAATTCATGCATGTTCTCCACACAGGAATTTCTTTGTATGAAATTCATTTATAAGATGGAAGTTTAGTTTGGAACTAAGGTGTCTTCCCAACAGCTGCTCTGAAATCACGCATTTTGGAAAAACTCAGATTGTATAAACCAATCTATATTATAATTAACAAGTAATTCATGGTATTGTTGCAGTTCAATTACGTAGACACAAAAAAATGACAACTTTTTTTTTCCAATGCTTTGAATACAGCTGTGCGAAACCATCCTCTCTTGGTAAATTTTGCAAATTGTTAAATATATTTGCCTTGTTGTCAAAATCATGACACTTCTAAAATAAAGAAGATGAAAAAACACTGAATATGGCCACAATTGTGGGTTTTTAAACAAAAGGACAGTGAATTTCAAATGAGGACAAAAAACAACACATTTTATATTGAAAAATGAAAAATATAATATCTCTATATTCCTACCAAAGAGAATATTTAAGGTAGGAACATAATATTGTATTGTCAATATTTATTTTTGTGATACTATCCATAACTAATTGCAATATTATTTTAAATTATTATATGTACATGTTTTTATATATTAATATTTTGCATCTTATATGTATTTTATATATGCATAATTATATGTATATATATCTTTGGATAGAAATATGTACAGATACACAAATACATACCATATATTAGTCAATGCAAAATTTAATCCATTAATTAGTAACAGTGGTACCTATTTTAAGGTATAGCAGATTTTCTCACTTTT
>NW_011888807.1:2340780-2342759 GCF_000151845.1 Pteropus vampyrus
ATATAATTTATCAATGATTCATAATTTTCCTCTTATAAACATGACATATTTCTCAAACAGTTTAAGTATATTCTATATGTTTGATTGTTATTGCGAATATCAGCTTTAAAAAAATAATAGACTTTTTGGAGCAGGTTTATAGAAAAATTGAGCAAAAGCACAGAGAAGTACAATATATCCCTCAATTTCCTCCTATTATTAATATGTTGCATTACTGTGGTATAATTGTTATAATTAATGAGGCAATATTAATACATTATTCTTCTTTCAGCTTTATTGAGATATAACTGACATATAACATCATATAATTTTAAGGCATATAACATAATTTGTTATCATATATTGGGAAGTGATTTCCACCTCTGGTTAGTTAATATATTCAGTGCCTCACATAATTACACGTGTGTGTGTGTGTGTGTGTGTGTGTGTGTGTGTGTGTGTGTGTGTCTGTGATGAGAACATTTAAGTTCTACTCTCTTAGCAAACTTGAACAAACCTATAACGATTAAGAAGACTGAAGCAGTAATCAAAAACTTCCTGGCAAAGAAAAGCCCAGGACCAGTTTGTTCTACCAGTACATTTTCTTAAACATTTAAAAAAGAATTAATTCCAATTCCTCTCATACTTTTCCCCAAAAAAATAAAGTAAAGGTAACACCTCAAACTCATTTTATGAGGCCAGCATTACACAGATATCAAAGCCACATAAGGATGCTACAAGAAAAAGAAACTATAAGCCAATATCCTTGATAAATATAGATACAAAAATTCTCAACAAAATACTAGCAAACAGAATTCAACAACACATTAAAAGAATCATATACTATGATTAAGTGAGATACATTCCTGGGATACAAGAATGGTTTAAAATATGCAAATTAATGTGATAAACCACATTAACAAAATGAAGGATAAGAATCTTGGGATCATCTCAACAGATGTATAAAAAGCATTTGAAAATATTCAACCCCCTTTCATGATAATCAGAAATAGAAGTAGCATATTTCAATATTATAAAGCTCATATATGACAAACCACAGGTAAAATCATACTCAACAGTGAAAAGCTGAAAGCTTCTCCTCTGAAATCAGAAACAAGACGAAGATGTCCATTTTTACCACTTCTATTCAAGATAGTACTGGAGTCCTTGCCACAGTAGTTAGGCAAGAAAAAAATAGAAGAGGCATTCAAATAAAAAAGAAAGAAGTAAAATGGTCTCTGTTTGCAAATGACAGGATTTTATATATAAAGAAACCTAAAGACTCCACCAAAAAACTTTTAAAACTCATAAATGAATTCATAAAGTTTTAGGATGTAAAATCGACATACTAAAATCAGTTGCATTGTTATATACTAAAAAAGATATATCTGAAAAAAGAAATTTTAAAAATGATTCTATTTACAATGACATTAGAAACAATAAAACACTTAAGAGTAAATTTATCTAAGGAGTTAAAAGACTTGTACACTTAAAAGTATAAGATGTTGATGAAGAAGACACAAATAAATGGAAATATATCGTCTTTATATATTGGACAGTTAATACGTTAAAATGTTTTTATTACCCAAAGCCATCTACAGATTCAATGCAATTTATATCAAAATTCCAATGGCATTTTTTACATAAATGAAAAAAAAAAATCCTGACATTAGTATAAAAGCACAAAAGACCTTGAATAGCAAAAGTAATCTTGAAAAATGAAGCTTGAGGCACCACACTTCCAGATTTCAAACTATATTAAAAACCTATAGTAATCAAATTAGTATGATACTGGCATAAAAACAAACACATTAAACAACAGAATAGAACTGAAAGCCCAGAAACAAACCCACACATTTGCAGTCAATTAATATTTTACAAACAGCCAAGATTTCTCAATGGAGAAAAGAGTCTTTTCAATAAATGGTACTGGGAAAACTAGATATTCACATATAAAAGAATGAAATTGGACTCCTATCTTATACCACTCATGAAAATTA
>NW_011888807.1:2343969-2345523 GCF_000151845.1 Pteropus vampyrus
TAAAATTATGTAAATTTAATGATTTTAACCTATGGAATAAAATCAATTTAATGAAAACTAAATTAAAATTCTATCCTATTTTTAAACATTTAAAACAATTTTCTAGCATCCTTTAAATACCAGCATTGAAATAAGCAGTTATGGTTATATTTTTTTCAGAATTTCTATCCAAAGTTATGAGTATTTAAAAACTATCGTCTACTATGTCAAGGAGTAAAAACAGAAAGGCCCAATGAGTCAATATTAAATGAATTAAAGTAGGCCAGAAAATTGCAAATATGAATGAGTATCCTAGTAGTTTAATATAAGTTATGTGTGATAGTCACATTGCTAAGTGTTTTTCATGTACTGTCAAATTTAATGTTCATCAACTCACTTTGAAGTAGATTTTATTTCCTGTTTATAGAGAGATATCGCTAAGACTAAAATAGCTGAATAACTCACATTACACAAATGTTAGAAAAGTGCGAGAATCAGAATTCATCATAAACGATTCTTTCAACAAGTTTTCACAAGTAGATAGTCTAGAAAAATTAAAATGAGTCTGTTGAGGAAGGGTAAATATTCAAATGAAAAAAATGCCATTTTGGAGATTATTTTGCAAAGTCAAATTTCTTTAAGCGTTATTATGAAATACTTGTTTCTCTAAAACTAATATTTAAAAACAACACAAGTGAAGCAAAATAAGTGAAAATGGCAAATCTTTATTGTTGAATTTTGACAAATCATCATTTTTTAAAAAGCAAAGAATTTCATATTCTTCATTTTTTTCTACTGGAAAAATACAAAACTTAAAAATTGCATAAATATAGAAATTAAAACATAATAATTCAACTTTCTTCCAAAGTATTTAGTTATCCATGACGTTAAGGAACAGTACAACATCAATTTTCAGCCCCACCACTAATCAAATGACAGGTCGTTCCCCCTGCACTTTGATAAATTCCATATACATCTGTAAGAAAAATAGTTAATAGAGAGAGCAATAGACTAAATTGTCAGAAGTTTTTTTCAGGAAAGTGACACTAATAAAAATGCAACTCAAAATACTGACTTTTGAATTTTAGTTATTTTTTCAGCGAATGAGTAACAGAGAATAATTAAAGAACAAATTTTCAGTGTAAATCCCACGAACCTAAAATTTTTATCTTTGACAAATGATTAAAAGAAAAAAATTGCCAAAATAATCATAGTGCAGCATCCAAAAAATCATGTATGTATAACATAATAGGCAGTCAATACACTTTTATTCTCTTATTTTTCACTTATTGTGATAATGATGATATATACTTTAGAGACAGTGAAGGTTTGGTTCCAGATCACCACAGTAAAGTGAACATTATAATAAATGAGTCACACAAATGTCTTGGTTTCCAAGTACATAGAAATTATGTTTATACTATACTGTACTCTATCAAGCATGCAATAGCATTATGTCTAAAAAAACAATGTACATAACATAATTAAAAAATACTTTATTGCTTCAGCAAGTCATCATCATTTTACTGGTGGAGTGTTGATGGCTGCTGACTGATCTGTGTGCTAGTTGTTAAA
>NW_011888807.1:2345573-2350562 GCF_000151845.1 Pteropus vampyrus
CATTTTACTGGTGGAGTGTTGATGGCTGCTGACTGATCTGTGTGCTAGTTGTTAAATGTTGGGCTGCTTATGGCAATTTTGTAAAATAAAACAATGCTAAAGTTTGCCTCATCGATTGACTGTTTCTTTTATGAAAAATTTCTCTGTAGCGTGTAATGTTGTTTGATAGCATTTTACCCACAGTGAAACTTCTTTCTAAATTGGAGTAAATCCTCTCAAATCATGCTGTTTATTATATAAGTTTATGTAATATTCTAAAACCTTTATTTTCATTTCAAAAAAATCTTCACAGCATCTTCACCAGGAGTATATTCTGTATCAGAAACAAAAACAAAACAACTTTCTTTGCTCATCCATAAAAAGCAACTCTTCATTTGTTACAAATTTTATCATGAGATGACAGCAGTTCAGTCACTTCTTCAGGCTCACTTCTAATTCTAGCTCTCTTGATATTTTCACCACATATGCTCTTACTTCCTCCACTGAAGTCTTGAACTCCTCAAAGTCATCCACGAGGGTTGGAATCAACTTTTCCCAAACTCCTGTTAATGATAATATGTTGATCTCTTCTCATGTATCATAAATTTTTTTAATAGCATCAAGAATTATGAATTCTTTCCTGAAGGTTTTCAATTTACTTTGCCTGGATTCATAGAGGAATCAGTAATGATGGCAGCTTTAGCCTTATAAAATATATTTCTTAAATAATAAGACTTAGAAGTTTAAATCATTACTTGATTCATGGGCTGCAAAATGAGTGTTATGTTACGAGGCATGACAACAACATTAATTTCATTATACATTTTTAATCTGACTTCTTGGGTGACCAGATGATTGTCAATGAGTAGTAATATTTTTAAAGGAATTTTTTGTTTTCTGAGCAGTAAGTCTCAACTGTGGGCTTCAAATTTTCAGTAAACCACATTGTAAACAGATGTGCTGTCATCCAGGTTTTGTTTTTCCATTTATAGAGCACAGACAGAGTAGATTTAGCATAATTCTGAAGGGCACCAGGATTTTCAGAATGAAAAATGAGCATTGGCTTCAACTTAGTCACCAGTGCATTAATCCCCAAAAGAGAGACAGATTGTCCTTTGAAGCTTTGAAGCCAGGCATTGACTTCTCTTCTCTAGGTATGAAAGTCTTAGATGGTGTTGTCTTCCAATATAAGGTTATTTCATCTACATTGAAAATTAGTTGTTTAATGTAGCCACCTTCATTAGTTATCTTAGCTAGATCTTGTGGATAATTGGCTGAAACTTCTACATTAGCACTTGCTGCTTCACTTTGCACTTTTATACATTGGAGACAAGATGGGTTCTTTCTTTAAATTTCATTAACCAACCTCTGATAGCCTCAAACTTTTCTTCTACTGCTTCCTCACCTCTCTCAGCCTTCATAGAGTTGAAAAGAGTAGGACCCTGCTCTAGATTAGGCTTTGGTTCAAGGGAATGTTGTTGCTGGTTTGATCGTCTATCCAGACCACTAAAACTTTCTCCATATCAATAAAAAGTTGTTTCTCTATTTTATCATTTGTGTGTTCACTTGAGTAGCACTTTAATTTCCTTCAAGAACTCTTCCTTTGTGTTCACAGCCTGGCCATTCGAGGCAAGAGGCCTAGCTTTTGGCTTATCTTGGCCTTTGACTTGTCTTCCTCACTAAGCTTAATCATTTCTCTCTTTTGATCTAAGGTGAGAGACATGTGACTTTTCTTTTCACTTGAACACGTAAGAGCCCATTGTAGGGTTGTTAATTGCCCTGATTTTAATATTTCTGTGTCTCAGGGAATAGGGAGGCCTGAAGAGAGGGAGAGAGATGGAGAACAGTTGGTCAGTGGAGCGGTCAGAAAATATGTTTATTGATTAAGTTCACTGTCTTATATGGGCAGGATTTGTGGTATCCCAAAACAATCACAGTAGTAACATCAAAGATTACTGATCACAGATAAGCATAACAAAGATAACAATGAAAAAAGTTTGAGATATTGCAGGAATTACCAAAATGTGACACAGACACAAAATAAGCAAATGCCGTTAGAAAAATGGCATCAATAGATTTGCTTGAGCCAGGGTTGCCACAAGCCTTCAATTTGTAAAGAACACAATTATCTGTAATTTTTAATTAAAATTATGTATATTTTTTTTCATGCAGCCCCAAGGGGCAAGAAGAGACTTTAATTAGGGGAGGGAGGAGATATAAGAAAAGATACTGCGAGCGTGGGAGCAGAGAAGCCAGAGCAGATAAAAGGACCCTGGCCGGGAATCCAATTTGACAAAATCTTATTAATTTTAACAGTGATGTCAACTAGAACCATTATAAGGCACAGCATATTTTTATATGTATAAATAAATCATAAATAACCAGAAAGACAGATAGCAAAGGGTTTAAGGAAATTGACTGGGTTTTTCCACTTACAAGAAGACTGAGTATATTTCTCTCTTTATTAACAAAGTTAGGTATTATTTCACATGTTAACTGGTTAAATTATACTTGATCATAAGTCCAAGTGACCATATATACCTGTTTTTTTCTGGGCCCTCTATTCTGTTCCATTGCTCTATATGTCTATTCTTGTCTAGTACCACACTGTATTAATTATCGAGGCTATTTAAAAGGACTTGATATTCAGTAGAACAAGTATCCACCTTTATTTTTCTTTGCTCAAATTGTTATGTATATAATTGGCCTATGGATTTCCCTCTAAATTAGAATTGGTTTGTCAATTTCTACAAAACAAACAATATAGAAATTTACCAAAAATTAAAAAATATATTTTGGAATTGTCAGTTGAACTGCATGGGCATCATTGATCAATTTTCAGTAAATTGACATTTTTTATAATAAGGAATCTTTCAAACAATGATACTGCTATATCTGAAGAATTTTTAGGTCTTACTAGTTATTTCTCAATTTGTTTCATTGTTTTCCACATAGAAGCTTTTTTTAAAATTAATAATAATTTTTTATTTGTCAGTTATACTTGGCATATAATACTATATTAGTTTTCAGTACACAACATAGTGATTAGACATCTATGTAACTCATGAAGTGATCATCCCAATAAATCTAGTGCCCCTTTGACACCATACATAGTTATTATAATATTATTGGCTATATTCCTTATGCTATACTTTCTATTTCCATGACTATTTTGCAACTACCAATTTGTACTTCTTATTTTTTTCCTTTTCCATCAACTACCTGAACCCCCCTCCCATCTGATAACCCTCAAAATGTTCTCTGTATCTATGAGTTTGTTTCTGCTTTTTTGCTTATTTGTTTATTTTGTTCTTTAGATTCCACGTATGCATGCAATTATATGACATTTATATTCCTCTATCTGACTTGCTCCACTCAGCACACTACTCTCTAGGTCCATTATGAAATATCTTTTTCCATCCCATTACTTTTAGACTGTGTGTGTCTTTTAATCTGAAGTGAATCTTTGCAGGCAGCATATGTAAGGGTCTTGTTTTCTTATCCATTCAGCCACACTATCTTTTGATTGGAGTACGTAATTCTTTTTCATTTGAAGTACTCGTTGATAGATATATGTAGTTATTGCCATTTTTTATTTAGACATTTGATACACATATATTTTTTCTTTTTCTTAAAGAAGTTCCTGCAACATTTTCTGTAATACTGGCTTGGTGGTGATGAACTCCTTTAGATTTTTTTTTGTCTAGGAAGCTCTTTATCTGTCCTTTGATTCTAAATAACTTTGCTGGGTAAAGTAATCTTGGGTGTTGGTCCTGGGTTTTCAACACTTTGATTATTTTGTGCCAAACCCTTCTGCCCTGCAAATTTTCTGTTGAGAAATCGACTGACTGTTAATGCAAGTTCCCTTGTAGGTAACTAACTGCTTTTCTCTTGCTGCTTTTAAGATTCACCCTTTCAATTTAACCTTTGGCATTTTAACTATGCTGCATCTTGGTGTGGGCCTCTTTGGGTTCATCTTGTTTGGGGTTCTCTGAACTTCCTGTAGCTTTATGTCTATTTATCTCACTGGGTTAGGAAGATTTTCCATCATTATTTCTTCAAAAAGGTTTTCAATTTCTTGCTCACTCTCTTTTACTTCTGGTACCCCTATGATTCAAATGTTGGTACTCTTAATGCTATCTCAGAGGCCCCTTAAACTCTTTTATTTTGGGGGGCGGGGGATTCTTTTTTCTCGTTGTAGTTCTGATTGGGTGTTTTCTGCTACCTTATCTTCTAAATTGTTGATTCGATTCTCTGCTTCACCTAATCTACTGTTGATTCTCTCTAATATAGTCTTCACTTTAGTTATAGTATTCGTCATTTTTTATGTCTTCTAACTCCATTTTTACATTTTCTATCTCTTTGTTAAAGTTCTCACTGAGTTCATCTACTCTTCTCCTAAGTTCCTCGAGCATCCTTATAGCCAGTGTTTTGAACTCTGCGTCTGGTAGATTGCTTGTCTCCATTTTGACAAATTATTTTTTCTGGAGCTTTGTTCTGTTCTTTCATATGAGACATACTTCTTTGTCTCCCCATTTTGGCTGCCTCCCTGTGTCTGTTTCTATGTAGTAGGAAAGGCTGCTAAGTCTCCTGGTCTTAGTAGAGTGGCTTTATGTAGTAGGGTCCCTTGCCACAGACCTGGGAGGAGTCCAGCTTCAGGCCAGTTCATCTGCAGCCTGTGCACCTCCAGGCCACCTTGTAAGAGTCACTCAGCAATCCACGTATGGCTGCCACCTGTGCTGGGCTTATAGGTGCCTCAAGGGACCAAGTCAGAAACTGAGTCTTGCTACCACTGGCATGGAGCTTGGGGCTTCTCAGCAAGTAAGTCCATCAGCAAGTAAGGCTAGGCACGAGCCCTTTAAAAGGAAGGTCTCTACTACCTTCAGCCCTCTGTCTCACTCAGCCACAACATCCACTGGTTTTCACAGTGAGAGGTTGTAGGGACTTCTCTTCTCAGTACTGGCACCCTGGGGTGGAAAGCTAAGTCACAATGGGACCCCTTGCTTCTCA
>NW_011888807.1:2350612-2352215 GCF_000151845.1 Pteropus vampyrus
CTGGTTTTCACAGTGAGAGGTTGTAGGGACTTCTCTTCTCAGTACTGGCACCCTGGGGTGGAAAGCTAAGTCACAATGGGACCCCTTGCTTCTCAACTGGGGGTAGCCAAGATAGCCCTCCCAATTCTTGGCTACCACACACAATTGTGGAACCAGGCCATTTCATGTCTCCTCTCCCCTCACCATTTTAAAGTGACCTGTTATTTAAAGTGACCTAGTTGTAGGGCTTCTATTCAGCCCTGGCGACTCTGTGTCCTGGTTGCTCTGTAGTTTTGTTATAATTTTTGTGTGGTTGCTTTGTACAGGCATGTATTGCCTCTACATTCTACACCATCTTGAATCCTTTCCCCCCATATAGAAGTTTTTAACAGCTTTTCTTAAATTTATATCTAAATAGTTGATTTTATGTTATGTTTTAGTAGCTTTATTGGTATATTACTGAAATACAAAAAACTTCACATATTTAATGTATACAATTTGAGTTTGGACATATGCCAAAACCTGTGATACCATCATCACAATCAAAATATTAGATATATCCAACACTTCCCAAAGTGTTCTTGTGTTCGTGTGTGTGTGTGTGTGTGTGTGTGTGTGTGTGTGTGTGTGTCTGTGTGGGGTAAGAACACTTAACATGAAATATACCCATTTAACAAATATCAAAGTGTGTAATACTATATTGTTAACTATAGGCACTGCATTTTACAGATCTCTAGAATTTATTCATGTAGCATAAATGAAACTTTGTATCCTTAGAAAAAAACCCTCTATTTCCCCCCATTTCCCAGCTTCTGACAATCCACATAATATTTTCTACTTCTCATCAGAAAAAGAAAGAAAAAATAATTCCTTTTGCAATTGCAACAACAAGAATAAAATTTCTAGGAATAAATTTAACGAAGAACCTATATAATGAAAACTACAAGACTCTATTAAAAGAAATCAAAGAAGATACAAAGAAATGGAAAGATATTGTGTGTTTTTGAATTGGAATAATCAACACAGTTAAAAAGATCATATTATCTAAAGCATTATACAGATTTGATGCAATCCCCATCAAAATCCAATCGACATTTTTTTGAGAAATAGAACAAAAAATCATCAGATTTGTATGGAAGCACAAAAGATCCCTAATTGCCAAAGCAATCTTGAGAAAAAAGAACAAGGCTGGAGGCATCACTCTGCTCGGCTTCAAATTATACTACAAAGTTACAGTAATCAAAACGGCATGGTATTGGCAGCAAAACAGATACACGGACCAGTGGAACAGAATCGAGAATCCAGAAGTAAACCTATATTTATGTGGGAAAATAATTTTTGACAATAAAGCCAAAAACATACAGTGGAGAAAGGAAAACCTCTTCAATAAATGGTACTGGAAAAACTGGAAGGCCACCTGCAAAAGAATGAAACTAGATTGTTGTTTATCATCACACACCAAAATTAACTCAAAATGGATTAAGGACCTGAATATAAGGCCTGAAACAGTAAAATGCATAGAAGAAAGCATAGGAACAAAACTCAAGGACCTTGGACTTAAAGAGGATTTCATGAATTTGACCTCAAAGTCAAGGAAGCAAAAGCAAAAATAGAATGAGACTAC
>NW_011888807.1:2353450-2355526 GCF_000151845.1 Pteropus vampyrus
ACCTTATGTAAATGAATCACCCAGTATTTGTCCTTCTGCTCACTGAATTATTTAACTTAGGATAATGCCCTCTAGATTCATCCATATCATCTCTAATGGTAAGATTTTTACCTTTTTAAGTCTTAATAATATTTTATTGTATGTACATACCACATCTTCTCTATTCATTCATCTGTCATGGATACCTGAGTTATTTCTTGGCTTTTGTGAATAATGCTATAATGAACATGGGAGTGCAAATATCTTTTCGAGATCCTGATTTTAATTATTTTGGATACATACACAGAAGTAGAATTGTTGGATCATATGGCAGTTCTAATTTAAATGTTTTTGAGCAACCTCAGTACTATCTTTCATAGCTACTGCACTTTTTACATCGTATGATAGAAAAAAGTAAATGGAAAAAAAAAAAAATAAACCGGCAATTTAAACCCAAAAAGCCAAAAAGCCAACCTAAAAACCAACAACCAAAAATTAAAAACCTTAACTTTTACTTGGTAAAGAATATTTTCTTAAAAAGATATCATGATACTCATGCAAATATAAGATGAACACATATCAGCCACTTTAACTCATTAAACATTGATTCAAAGGAGAATTCAGTGAATGCACATAAATAATCATCAAGGCTGAAATGAATTTCAAGTAGATGCAAAACAGGTCATTATCCACAGATTAATACTCAGTTGTGTTTTACCAGATAATTGGATTGTATTTTTATAGAAAAGAATAATATGCATTATTACTTATTTTCTACAATTATAGTCCTGTAAAATATTTCAAAGACAATGGAAAGTGGTGATAAAGCAAAACTGCTCTAGACAGAACAACTAGTAATCTTTTTTGCCAATTTTGTTTTTTTCTCAGTTTTGCCTAAAATATCTGCATGTGGAAACAAGTTAAGATTTTCAGTTATCACTTTTGAATTTTAATATTAACACTTGGGCTTCTGCTGATCATAGCATATAAATTTTCTTTGCTCCCTAAATCTCTGCTGTTCAAATCTCCAATCATTGGCAAATCTCCAATCATTGGCAAATCTCCAATCATTTGATCATCAATTCTTATGACATAATCTTTCCTCCCAAGTGATGGGTCCCAAATATCATGTCTCCAAAATGTTCATAGAAGAATTTCTGCTAAGAGAAAAACTTAGCACTCTTTTAGTCTTCTAATTTACATGTACACCATTTCCCCAACACTTATTTAACTTCTAGTGTTAGTTTATGTCAATCTAATTGCCTTTGGGGCAATCCAATTGCCGTTGTACCCAGTGAGTCCATTACTAATCACTCAGTGAGAAGCTCTGTATGAGTTTTGACCTTTGGACTATTTTTTCTGCTGCTGGATTTATTCCACATGAAATAATGCCCCCAATGCCTTGATAACATATATTAACCCCAATATGCAGTAATTCATAGAACATTGTTTCTTTCATTTATTGAGTAAAGTGCACAAATCTTAAGAGTTGGGCAAAATTGTACATATGTATACATTTATGTAACCACAATGTAAGTCAAATAGAAAACATTTACAGCATCCCAGAAAGCTCTCGTGCCCTTACCCAGTCACCTGACCAAGCAGATTTAATTGTAAAGATGAGCATTCCCCTACTTCACTGCCTTGGGCTTCTGCTGTGCTCCCTAAACTTCTACCTCTACCTGTTCAAAGTTGTTCTGACAACTTTTACCCACTTTATTGTCTAAATCAGATGACAATACATGTGTAGATAATTTCTATATTACTAATATGTTTCATCGTTCTATTTATTCAACAGATGTACCACATAGTTTTAATTAATATAACTTCCTCTGAGATTAATATCTGATTGTATGATCCTCCAAATTTGTTCTTTTAGTAAGTGATTGCCTTCACTTTTCTGAGCTGTTTTGAAAATATTTATTGAGCTTGCTGCAAATCTATAAAATAATTTGTGGAAAATTATTATTTATATAATACACCTTATCAATGTGCATGATATTTTCTTTCATTCATTTAAGTCTTATTAAATTTTTAATCATGTTTTCTAGTTTTTCAGTTTAAAAGTCCTGAAAATATTTCATTAAATATATCCCT
>NW_011888807.1:2355576-2358905 GCF_000151845.1 Pteropus vampyrus
TGAGCTGTTTTGAAAATATTTATTGAGCTTGCTGCAAATCTATAAAATAATTTGTGGAAAATTATTATTTATATAATACACCTTATCAATGTGCATGATATTTTCTTTCATTCATTTAAGTCTTATTAAATTTTTAATCATGTTTTCTAGTTTTTCAGTTTAAAAGTCCTGAAAATATTTCATTAAATATATCCCTTGAAATTTTCCATTGTAAATGATATCATTGTAATATTATATTTCTGTTGTGTTTTCTGTACGTGCAGTGTTCGAAGCATACAAATTTGGATTATTATTCCCATTATATGCATCCTTTTGTGGGATAGTAACATTACCAGTTTTCTTTGGTTGATATATCTTTTCCATTCCTTTCTTTTCTTCTTTTCATTTCTTTTCTTCTTTTCTTTTCCTTTCTTCTCTTCTCTTCTCTTCTCTTTTCTATTTTTTAGGCAAGGCAACCCTTGGTTGACCTCACAGATTGAAAGGACCTTGTCATCTTACAATCCCTTATTTTTTTTAATTTTTTTTATTTTTTTATGCCTACAGTACCTGAACTTCCTAGGTGGTCTCCCATCCAAGTTCTAACCAGGTCCGACCCTGCTTAGCTTCCGAGATCAGACGGGATTGGGCTTGTTCAAGGTGGCATGGCCAAGGACTTGTATCTTTACATTTGAAGTGTATCTCTTATAAACATGTATAGTTGCATTTTTTGTTTAATTGTTTTGTCTTTTTATTTGTTTATTATTTTCAGTCTGATGATCTTTGTTTTATAGTAGACTATTACATCAGTATGTGATATCTCATGGTTTATATCTACCATCTCACTTTGTGTTATCTATTTATAGCACTAGTTTTTTCCCCTTTATTTCTTACTTCTTTCTTTTACATCAATCAGGTATTCTCATATCATTTGTCTTTTCTCATCTACTATCTTGACTGTTCTCAATCCTTATTTATTCCTTTTCTTGTTACTCCAAGGTTACAAAATTTTTTTTATCACTTGCTGAGCAATGACAGAACCTTATAATAGTTGAACTTTTCCCCTTTCTATTTTTGTGCTACTGTTACTGTACAGAAAAGAGTTAACAATGTAGGCCTGAGGCTGCTATCTTTAGAAGGGCTTCCTTGGCTAGCATCTGGAAACTTTGATTCCAAATTTCTTCCTGATAAATTGTCTCTCTGTGCCTACAGTGTGATTTATAGTGAACATCTGTATTCCTCTGAGAGTCCAGTAGTTGAGCTAAGTATGTCCACATGAAAAGCTCCCAATACAAATCCTATGCTCTTAGTCTCAAATGAGTCTCCCTGGGCAGAACTACTGCACTATGTTGCTGTATTTTCTTAGCTGTAGGGATGGTACTCTCTGTGTGAGCTCTCATCAGAGGAAGAAAGTATAGGTAGCCTGCACATGGATTGCTTCAGACTCTGCTTATATCTTTTTCCTTTATTGACCCAGCTGTGCATCTAGTGTAACTGTATTATTATGTCGCTGTGTTCCTAAATAAATCTAAACCATGGGGCCAACTACATGCTGAGTCTGTGAGTCCTTCTAGTGAATTACAATACATGTAGGTGGACTTGGAGACTCTGAAACAATTTCTATATATTTTATTTGCACATGTCATAAACTTCATAAGACTTTATTGTCATTTACTTAAAAAGTCACTATATTTCATCCTTCTTTCATATATTTTCTATGAAAATAGAAACTCTCTTTAGTAGGCCCTTACATATTCGTTCTTTTCATTTTTATTTTTCAGAAAATGTTATTATTTTACCTTTATCTAAGAATAATATATTTGCTAGGTATAAGATTCTAGGCTAGCTCACTTTTTTCCAGAACTATTGAAACTAACGATGATTTTTCTCCAATAGCTTTTTAGGTTTTTGTTTGTTTGTTTTGTCTTTTTCAGCAGTTTATTTATGATGAACTTATATGTGGTTTCCTTTATATTTGTCCTGTTTGGAGTTTTAAAATTTTGTTGAATCAGTGTTTTAATATATTCCAAGAGCATTTGAAAATATTTACCCAGTATTTTTGTAAATATTTATTTTTTTCCTGTATCTCTCTCTATTCTCCTTTTAATATTCCAATTATACATATGAGAGAACTTTTTTTCCCATGCATGTCATTATATCTTTTTTGGCATTTTTTGTACTTGATTTTTCCATGCTTATATTAGGATTCTTTCTATGGATTATATAAATGTCTTATGTATTATGTATTTGTATGTATTTTTATTACTTCATGTTAACCAACGCAGTGTCTTTATGGGCTATAAGTTCACATTTAAATCTTAGATAGAAAATAATGTCCATGGACCCACTGGGTTTTTTTTTTTTTTTTCTCATGTTGCTCCTTCCCTGCCAAAATGTGTCGTTGACTGTTACTATTTTGTTATATTCTCACATAACATTTTTTAAATGAATCTCTGAATTTAGAACTAATTTCCCTTGGTTTTATTTTTTCTTAATAGATTATAGTTAATTGTGCATAAATATAAACTTGGCATTTGAAATGCCTATAAATAGTTCTTTACAAACATTTCCAAAGGTTTCGTATTTTTATTTTATTCTTAATCATTCTTTATTGCTTAGAAAATAGAAAGATATATAAATGATTATTATTTTCAACTAACTAAAAACACTAAAAGCATCATATATTTTTTAAATGTCATAGTTTTGAAGATTCAAATGAATTTATAAAATTCTCTGTAATGCTCTATTCTGAATTAGAAAATTAACATTGCATTAACTGAGATAAAAGTTAGCATTACTCATCAGAAATACCCACATAATTAAAAAGAAAGATATGAGATAATGCACATCATTTACTAAGCACTAGTCTTTTAAAAAAGCTTTAAGCTTTTTGTTCTATAGCTGCACCAAAGCGTTGAAGTAATTTTACAGATAGCATTGTATAAATATGATGATTTTGATCATCTGATTTCTCCTAGTTTATAATATTCAATACCTTCAAAATATTTAATTATGTAATTTGAAGAGCTCTCAAAATGAAAATTCAAAAAAAATAATGACCCATTTCCTAGATAGACACGCGTTATCTATATACTTCCTATAAGATTTGCAATCTGAAATCCATTTTGGATACTATGTGATTAAAATAATCATCAGTCTGCACTCTCAAGTTCTTATCATTTTTTTGAGCCAAATTTTCAAGGTAATATATATTTTCAATCATATAAAACGTTTACCAAAGAAATATGCGATATACACTTTTTGAAATGAAATGCAAGTTATTTGCTCAAAAATGACTAAATCAAAAATATTTATATTATAGAGTACATAAACGTATAATCTACATTGTGAAG
>NW_011888807.1:2362420-2364629 GCF_000151845.1 Pteropus vampyrus
AAAAAAAAAAAAAGTGTAAGTTGTAATAAGTGCTAACATTTTTAGGTAGTTTATACAATGTGCTTTTCTATACATTATTATATGTAACAAGAAAGTATAAAATTTGTTATATTCAGATGAGAAACTAAGTATTACAGTTTAAGTGACTTGCTCAAAGTCACACAGAAAAAAATTAAATTTTGAATTTGCGATAATTTCAAATACTTACACTTATTCAGAGATCTCTGACCACACTGAGTATAAATCCCATAGACAAATGCTAAATTTAACTAGGTTGAAATTAGAGTCTTTGCAACCCCTGCATTAGAGAAGGAGAATTGTTATGTAAGTAAATATAAAGAATTTTGTAGTAACAAAACTCTAGGTCTATATGTTTTACATTAAGTTTTATTCAGCAAGTATGTAAAGACAGGAAGTTATTCATTACTTCAATTATTATCCATTTATTTACTCATCAAATAGTCGTGACTGAACATATAAAATATGTAACATGCTTGAACAGAATATATGTTTGCCTCTTGAGAGGATACTGGGAGGACAGAAGGTTAAGGAATTTACTCTGAAAGATACTTCTCTAGCTTTGACAATTTTCTATCATGTCAAGAATCTATCTACACACTAGGAAAAAAGAAGCCCACAATTAATAGTAGTGAGAAAAGATAATACCTACGAATTAAGTTTTGATGTATAGAAAATGGAGATCAAACTGATCTCCATTTAGTACAAGTCAATGTACTAAAGATGAAAAGCTGAATTCTTTCACATTCAGGGATTTGTACTTGCTGTTTCTGTTGCTTGGAATTCTTCCTCAGATATATGTAGTTATTTCCTTCACCCTTTCCAGGTTAGAACTTTAACATCACTCTGCTAAAATTGCAGCTACCATCTCCACACTTATCTCTCTTCTTTATAACACTCATTATCTGACATATACATATTTATTTATTTTTTTATTGTTATTTTTATTGTCTGCCTCTCGCATAAAAGCTCTAGAAGCACTTTTCTTCTTTTATTTACTACTATTTTATCAGCATCTTGAAAAGGATCTAGTATAACATAGTTGCTCAATAAAGATTTAAGTGAAGGAATATTTTAGAACAGAGGAGAGGTTAGAAGACATGCAAAATAATTCAAAATAATTCAAAGGAAATTATGATGTATTTAAAATATCCCCAAAATTGATTCGCAAGTAGTCAATCCTGAAAACTTTTGACTATAAGAATAGCCAAGGTTTAATGGCATCCTCATCACTCCATTGATGAGGGAATGATTCCTGCCCTAAGGTTATAGGGATGCCCAAACGCATAACACCTATACTGGAAAGATGAGTTTGACAGCATATATATACTCACAACCCAGGGAAGGAGGACAGCAAATACCACACAGGCAACACAGGGGCTACACGTGGAAACAGAGTGCTCTAGGGATTGCAGGAGACAAGATTAAAGTACCAAGAGAGTGAGAGTATTCCTGGTTGCCACAGGTGGATGTGATTGGCTTGTTTGAGTAATTAGGTGGGCTGCCAAAGCACTGAAATTGCCTCCTTGGGGATAAGCAGAAACTCTGTCTTGTGCCTTTGATAAGGTGAACTGTTTAGCTAGGGGGAGCTTATCTGAAGTAGCAGAATGGGAAGGAGAGCTTGTGGTTAGGTCATTCAAGGTTTTCCCAATTTTACCAGATAGCAAGGCAGCACATGTCTTCTGCCTTAAATTTAGTCTTTACATCACAAGCTGATACAATAAGCTCCTTATGGTTTTTGTATACATTATATTTTACCTTCAGGGAAGAAGTTCAAGGGTAGGATATGAGGGTTAAATTTAATGTTCCCTTTTGGGTTGTTGTCTTTAGTGGATTTTTCATGGCCAATAGTCCACACTGAATATGTCACAGTTGCCTGCTATTAACTTAACCTTGAGGATGAGGGAGGGAAGAAGGGAAAAGAATCTTGTTAGCTAAACATTTTTTAAAAATTTCTGCAATTTTTCTTAAAGAGAAAAAATGTTATTTCATCTACAAAGGAAAAAAAGCAAGCTGTCCTCAGACTTATTTTTAACACTAATGCTAGAAGGAATGGAGCAACAACTTTTGAATTTTTAGAGTTGAAAAATTAAGTCTCACCCTCAAATTTTAAAATCCAAAAGCCTTATTTTTGTGATGGCAATAGAAAATAATTGCAGATATTGTTTTAGAAAATACAACATGTTTGTTA
>NW_011888807.1:2364679-2366380 GCF_000151845.1 Pteropus vampyrus
TTAAAGATCTCTGGCAGGGGGGTGGAGTTTAGTGTATCTAACAAAACATAGAAACATTACATTGATATCTAATGCTGAGCTCTACTCATTTGGGGTTGTTTATGTATACTTTAAAAAAAATAGGAACAGGTTTCCAAGCACAGTCTAATTTGACACTCTCAGATGCAAATAAATGAAAATGTAAACTGGAGTAAGTATTACTGGACAGATGTAAAAGCATTTCTGTATGGTTGCAGTGTGTTAATTACCTGATGTACCAGCATGAAATACAGATAACTTAGTTGATGAGCATTTTACCTGATTTTTCATTAACTGTGCTAAATTATAAGGCTGTGGCTTCCTTTAGCCGGTTAAATAAAAGCATTTTGCATCAAACAAGTTTGTACTAGAGATAAATCTAGGTTAATCTATACAAATTAATTTTTATTTATGGTGCAATAGTTTGCAAGACTTTAATACTAACATTCATAGAATATTCTGATTTTGAACTCTATTCTTGGGCATAGAGACAGGAATTTTTTTCTATTTTCTCAATAAATTATAATTTCTTAAACACTTTACCTCCTCATACTTACTTTTTTTCATTTCATTTATTTTATGAACTTTTGAATTTCCTGTGGCACATTTTTCTAATTGTTTTTCTCACTGTTATAATTCCAAATCTCAACATGCCCCTATATACCAGAGTGAATGTTTCTTCCAACTTGTGGAGAAAATATATGTGAATAAAATTTTCACTTTCCTTTCTCTCCACTTGAAAGTATACACATAATAATTCCCTTTCCACTCTCTTATACTTTTATGTTCTGCATAATTTCTTCCAGGGATAGATGAATGCAGACAGTAAAAAGGCATGAAGTATAAGGTATAAGTTGTAAAAAAAAAAAAAAGTGTAAGTTGTAATAAGTGCTAACATTTTTAGGTAGTTTATACAATGTGCTTTTCTATACATTATTATATGTAACAAGAAAGTATAAAATTTGTTATATTCAGATGAGAAACTAAGTATTACAGTTTAAGTGACTTGCTCAAAGTCACACAGAAAAAAATTAAATTTTGAATTTGCGATAATTTCAAATACTTACACTTATTCAGAGATCTCTGACCACACTGAGTATAAATCCCATAGACAAATGCTAAATTTAACTAGGTTGAAATTAGAGTCTTTGCAACCCCTGCATTAGAGAAGGAGAATTGTTATGTAAGTAAATATAAAGAATTTTGTAGTAACAAAACTCTAGGTCTATATGTTTTACATTAAGTTTTATTCAGCAAGTATGTAAAGACAGGAAGTTATTCATTACTTCAATTATTATCCATTTATTTACTCATCAAATAGTCGTGACTGAACATATAAAATATGTAACATGCTTGAACAGAATATATGTTTGCCTCTTGAGAGGATACTGGGAGGACAGAAGGTTAAGGAATTTACTCTGAAAGATACTTCTCTAGCTTTGACAATTTTCTATCATGTCAAGAATCTATCTACACACTAGGAAAAAAGAAGCCCACAATTAATAGTAGTGAGAAAAGATAATACCTACGAATTAAGTTTTGATGTATAGAAAATGGAGATCAAACTGATCTCCATTTAGTACAAGTCAATGTACTAAAGATGAAAAGCTGAATTCTTTCACATTCAGGGATTTGTACTTGCTGTTTCTGTTGCTTGGAATTCTTCCTCAGATATATGTAGTT
>NW_011888807.1:2368080-2375671 GCF_000151845.1 Pteropus vampyrus
ACCCTCTGGTAACCACTAGTCTATAGTCCACGTACATGAGTCTCCGTTTGTGTTGTTCATTTGTTGCTTTTAGGTTTATATCTCACATAAAAGTGATATCGTGTGATTTACAACTTTTTCTTTCTGGTTATTTCACTCAGGATAATTATTTCAAGGTCCATCCATGTTGTCCAACATGGCAGTATTTCATCTCTTCTTATGGCTGAGTAATATTCCATTGTATATATGTGCCACAGTTTCTTTATCCAATCATCTATCGTACGATACTTCGGTTGCTTCCATGTGCTGGCCCCTGTGAATAATGCTGCTATGAACATCGGTGTGCAAATATCTTTTGGGATATGAGTTTTCAAGACTTTGGGGTAAATATCCAGTAGAGGGTTTGCTGGATCATATGATAGATCAATTCTTAGTTTTTTTGTGGGACCTCTACACTGTTTCCCATAGTGGCTGTACCAATTTACAGTCCCATTACCAGTGTATGAGGGTTCCTTTTTCCCCACACCCTCTCCAAAATTTGTTATTTCTTGTCATGTTGATTATAGCTGTTCTAATGGGTGTGAGGTGGTATCTCATTGTGATTTCAATTTGCATTTCCCTAATAGTTAGCAATGTTGAAAAAATTTTCATATATTTGTTGTCCATTTGTATGTCCTCTAGGGAGAAGTGTCTGTTCAGGTCCTCTGCTCATTTTTTTTATTGGATCGACATAACCACAAATTTACAACTGTTTTCAAAGGTCTAAGAGTTGTTGCCATTACTTAATGGCAGCTGAGGAGATCTGAGGATAATGAAACATTAAGAATAGAAAGTATTTGCAGCTGAAAGGAGCTGATTCATGATATCTAGAGAATAACTGATTTTCTAAAGACTCTCTTTCCTTTCTCGTATATTTGCTTGTGAGATTTGGTGCTTAATTCTGAGATGCCTATTTTAATTAAATATGTTACTTTTGCAGTTTATACATTGTGAGAAGCACTTCTTACTGCGCGAACATCACTGCATTACTGTGCTTGGAAGTTTAAAAAAAAATTAAGATAAATAAGCACTCTCAAATTTCCTTGAAACTCTTGTTCTTTCTCATCTTCATTTTTAATAAAAAACATAGTAGTCATAACAAGACTGATATACCTATAAAGTTTTACTAAAATCAACATGCTGTTAACCAATAATTAATTTACTTACAATCATATGATCACTTTTATACAGAGTATAAATAAACTTTTGGGGGCATTATTTGCTTCATAATTTATTGGCCATCAATTTAATAATTAGTAAAACAAAATGAATCTCAATTCAGTTCCAAATTAGATGGCTAAAGCTCCTGTATAATGGAGCTGAAAAACAGTCAGACACATAAGAGGAAAAAGGAGGCAGACTTGCAGATGCAGAAATTATAATTTTTTTGACTAATGATTTTCTCTATTTCTGGTATTTATTAGTGTCAGTAGGTAGATCACCACATTACAATTCTAAACATGGACTATCAGGCAACTTAGTGTTCTGATTCTCCTGGAAACTTCTTACAATTCTGAACTCACATGTGACCAGAAAACTGATACTTATTCTATAATTTAATAAGAATAAAGGTCAGAATTATTGGTAGGAAGACAGTGAAGTGAGCTATTCCATATAAAACCACTTTTCACCATGTTAAGATATTCTTCTCCACTTTAAAGAATAAAAATAATTACAACCATAACCCATATTGCCCAGGCTAATATCCTCTTGTCCACACCTCACATAATGAGACAAGCTAGATGAAATCAACCAAGTGTCACATCCTCCTTACTTATCTCTGTCAATATGACAATGAAAAGCCTCTCCACTCATCCATTAGCTTCTAAACTCTCATTCCCTTCTGTCCAGTTCATGAGCTTAACTGATTAGTCTTCTCCTTTCCCCAATCTTCTCCCTCTGTATTCTCTAGAATGTCTATTCAGGTATCATATATTCTAGAATGTCTATTCAGGTATCATATATTCTCAAACATTTCTGAATTTTCACATCTGTTTCTTCAGTAACATATTTTTTTACCTTTGATATACTATTTCTTTCAGTCTTTTCAGTGGGAAGCTATATTTTTTTACATACCATATATCTTAATATTGAGAACAAGACTAGTATCCTCTTTGCTCTTCATTGTTGCTTCCAGATTATTATTTCTACTTTGTTTTTGGAGTTCTCAACATTTAGCTACATACCTGCTGTATGCTTCCTCAGTGATTCTCAACTGTCTAAGGCATCATTCCCTTCCTTACAAACCTTAACAACTAGCCTATAATACTTAATTTCCACTCCATTCCTCTCCATGATACTTTAATACACTTTGTATATCTCATCTTACTCTTTAAGCTCTTAACATGTTCAACTCCAAAGGTTTTTTTTCTTTACACTATCATGGTCACAGTGTGCATGTTGTCATTATCATAAACTGAACTATCTCTTAAATTACTAATTCAAATTTCCTACTATAATGTTTTCCTAACAACAATAAAAAGTCAAATATATTAATTTTGAAAATCTTGCTATGTGAACTTTAGCAAGTTATTTAACTTTGCTCTCTTTGTTTCCTTTTCTGTTAGATGAACATAATGGTAATTTACTCATAGAGTTGATGTGAGGAATAACTTTTTTCAATCATATAAAATACTTTAAAAAATTCCTGGAATATTGCAAATGTGCATTAAATATTAGCAATCACTGTGGTTTGTCTCATGATAACTTTCTAATCTTCATCATCATTTTATTATTTTTTCTTTCTTATTTTATTTCATTATCACTATCCTCAAATGGCCACTCTATACCACTCAGAACATTTTTTTCTTCCTGGTAAATATGCTTTTCCAATAGTAGAAAGTCAATTTTATTCTATTACAACATTCTTTAAATCTCTTGCTCCCGTCTCACTTTCAGTCTGAAAAAAATAAAGAGAAGGTAGTTTTTAGTCATAAAATTTATAATAAATCTACAGTGGTAAGTATATGTACTTTTTTCCTCCATTCCTTCATATGTCTACTATGTTATTTTTTTTTTTTCCATATTATGGACTTTATCCCTTTAGGGGCTGTCTCTTTTGAATCTTTCTACTTCTTAATGGAATCATACACACATTTATTCACATAAGTTCCTGTATAGATCTAGCAAACAAAATGCCTTTAAGAACTAGAAAAAAAAATTAATATGGTGAGGTCAAATGTAGACTAGGCAGTGATGGAGATCAACACAAACTTGAGAGTACATTACACAAAGATATCGCCTTTAATTGTTTGAAGACTGTTATCTACAAAACATATTTGAAGGGCAAATTTCCCCTGTAGGAGGCCAGCCTGTTCTCATATATCCCACAGTAAAAAGAAAAATAAAAAATAAAAAATAAAAATAAAAAAAATAAAGGAAGACTATGGCCTACCCATCCATTCACATATCTTACACTATTTCTATAAAAATAGAAAATTTAAAATCCATCCCTTCAAAATGTATCTTTTTGCTGACACTAAACCATTATTATCTGTCTCTAAATTTAATATGCCTTTATACTTCCTAATTTTAAGAACCAAAACCACTATTTACTAATTTAACCAAACTAGGGATTCATACTTTATTCATTCCTTTTACTTAATTACAGCATCCTGCAGAACAACATTCTAGTAGATTCCACTTTAAAAATATGTTAGGAGATTGAATTCTGGCATGACAGTGTGAGAGCTCCACTAATCAGCTTCCTGCTGAAACTAGGAAAATCTATAAAAAATCAAACATTTAAAGCCTCTGGAAATGATCTCAAGGGTAAAAGCAAATGAAGAAACACCTATTCAAGAATATCTTCAAAAATTGCTTTTTAATAAATGTGAGAGTTCATGATATTGGAATCAAGACTGCAATCTCCCCTTCCCTGCTCTCACCCTTCCCATCTTAATGATGTGTGAACTACACTCCAGACTCTCACAGCCAAGAACTCAGGGTTTCTTCTCTCCTCAGATCTTAGAGGTTTTTATTTTTCCCCCTGGGAGAAATAAGATGTCAGTGTTTCTCATCCAGCTTCCAGCTGGATGCTAGCGTTTAGGTTATAAAACAAAACTAAATGAATTTAGAATAGAAAAAATGTGAAGTACATTATCTGACAACTATTGATTTCTAGCAGAAAAAAAAATTGAGAAACTCATAAATATATGGAAATTAACCAACTCCCTTCTATATAACCAGTGGGTCAAAAAAGAAAGCAAGGAGAAAACTTTTTTAAATACTGTGATATGAATAATTAACATATCAAAACATTTTGGATGTATGTAAAGCAGTGCATATAGAGAAATGTAGAGATGTAAATGACTATGTTAAGAAAAATCTCAAATCAATAATCTAATCTTTCACCTTATGTTACTAAAAAAGTAGGAGCAAAATAAATCTAAAGCAAACAGAAGAAATAATAAATATTATAGTGAAAATGAATAAAATAGTGAACAGAAAATAATAAAGAAAATCACTGTGACCAAAAGGTGGTTCATTGAAAAGATCAAATGTGACATAGCTTTACTTAGAATGACCAGAAAAGAAAGCAAACACTCTAATTACTAGAATCAGACATGAAAGAGAGACAACTACTACTCATCCTACAGAAATTAAGTATATTTATATATGTATATGTGTGTGTGTGTGTATGTGTATACACATATAAATATATATAAAATAAAAGAATACTGTGATCAGTTGTACAGTAACATATTAGAAAACTTACATTAGTGGACAAAATCCTAGAAAGTAAAAATTACCAAACTGACTCAAGTAGAAATAGGAAAATTGAAACAGACTTATAACAAATAAAGAGATTGAATAAGCAATAAAAAATTTGTCTGCCAAGAAAGTACAGGCCCAAATGGCTTCATCATTAAACTCTACCAAACATTTTTAAAAGAATTACTACCAATTCTTCACAAACATTTCCCCAAATAACTACTCTTTTATGATATTATACCCAAACCAGACAAAAACATCACAAGAAAAAAAAAAAACTGCAAACCACTATCTTTTATAAATACAAATACAACAATCCTCGAAAAATTGTAGAAAACAATTGGCAATATACAAAAATAATTTTAAATGCTGACTAAATGAGACTTATTTCAATACTGTAAGGTTGGTTTAAAGTAAAAAAATTAATAACTATAATACATTATATCAACAAAATGAAAAACAATAAAAAAGATGTGATCATCTTAATAGATGCAGAAAAAACATTTGACAATTTCTGAAATCCTTTCATAATAAAGTCAATCAACAAAAGTGATAGAAGGGAAGTTCATCTAGTTGATAAGGACATCTACAAAATAACACAGATAACATCATGTTTAATAATAGAAGACTGGATGCTTTCCTCTAAGATCATTTAGAGAAGAAGAATATCCAATTCACTTCTTTTTATCTTGGTACTTAAGAATCTAGCCAGGGCAATTAGTGAACAGAAAGAAACAAAAGGTAAGTTTAGAAAGGAAGAAGATAACTATCTTTATTTGAGATGACGTGATTTTGAATGTATGAAATCATAAATAATCTGCTAAAAAATTAAAACTAATAAATGAGTTCAGCAAGTATATAAGATACAAGACAAATATACAAAAGACAATAATATTTTATATATTTGCAATGAATAATATAAAATAAGTGTAAATTAATTTCATTAAAAAAGCATAAAAATAAAATATTTACACTCAAACTATATAAAAAAATGATGAAAGAAATTTAAAAATAAACAAAATAAATTGAAAGAATTTACATCCATTAATCTAAAGATGTAACATTGTAAAGATGGCAATACTCTCAAAAATGATCTAAAGAATCAACGCAATCCCAATTGGCTCCTAGGTACCTTTTTTTTTTTTGGTAGAAACTAACAAACTTATTCTAGACTTCATCAGATTTCAAAGGAATTATTTTAGAATAACCAAAAAATTCTGAAAAAACAAAAATAAAGTAGGAGCTCTCATACTTTCCAGTTTTGATATTTATTACAAAATAATGTTAATCAAAATAGTGTGGTACTGGCATAAGAGAGAATGATAGAGTAATGGAATAGAACTGGAAGTTCATAAATAAAAAATATATGTATGGTTTTCTTGGTCACTAGTGTGCAATGACCATCTAATGGAGAAACGGTCTTTTTTTTTATTTATGCATATAAATATTCAGTGTGCCTATATCATTTATTGCAAATTGCAAATGTGTGCCTATATCATTTATTGCAAATTGCAAATTGCAATAAATGATATAGGCACACTGGATATTTATATGCATAAATAAAAAAAAGACCATTTCTCCATTAGATGGTTTATCATTTATTGCAAAGATCATTTGCAATTAGATGGTTTATCATTTATTGCAAAGATCATTTGCAATAAATGGTATAGGCACACTGGATATTTATATGCATAAATAAATAAATAGAACAACAAAATGAATTTATAACATACATACAGAAAATTAACACAAAATAGATCAAAGAGTGAAATGTAAGAGTTAAAACTATAAAACTCTTAGAAGAAAACATAGTGGGGGAAAGCATGATGACATTAGATTTGGTAAAAAATTCTCATATGAGACACAAAAAGCATGAGCAGCAATAGCACATACAGATAAATTGAATTTAAACAAAATTAAAAACATATGTGCTTCAAAGAACACCATGAAGAAAGTAAAAATACTTGAAAAGATTAATAAAATTGACACTCCTGGCTAACCTCACTAAGAAAAAAAGAGAAAGGACACAAACAAAATCAGAACTAAAAGAGTAGAAGTTATGACAGATACCACTGAAATACAAAGTATACAAGAATATTATGAAAGATTATATGTCACCAAATTCAATAACCTAGATGAAATGGACAAGTTCTTAGAAATATACAACCTTCTGAGACTGAATCACAAAGAACTGAAAAATCTAAATAGACCAAACAACAGTAAGAAAATAGAAACAATCATTAAAAACCTACCAACAAGTAAAAGTGCAGGACCAAGAGAGTTTCACCAGTGAATTCTACCAAACAGTCAAAGATGATTTAATACCTGTTATTCTCAAACTTTTCCAAAAAAATTGAAGAAAAGACAATACTTTTTAACTTATTGTATAAGGCCAACATTACCCTGATACCAAAACCTGGTAAAAATAGCACAAAAAAAGAAAATTATATACCAATATCTCTGGTGAATGCAGATGCAAAAGTCTTAAACAAAATACTAGCAAATAGAACACAACAATGCATAAAAAGATTATACATCATGATCAAGTGAGGTTCATTCCAGGGGCACAAGAATGGTTTAACATAGGCAAATTGATTAATGTGATACATCACATAAACAAAATAAAAGATAAAAATATATCACATAAAAAAATAAAAGATAAAAATCATATGATCATGTTAATAGATGCTTAAAAAGCATTTGAAAAATACAACATCCTTTTATAATTAAAACACGTAATAAAATGTATATAGAAGGAAAGTACCTCAACATAATAAAGGCCATGTTCAACAAACCTTCAGCTAGCATCATACTCAATGGTGAAAAACTGAAAGCTTTTCCTCTATGATCAGGAACAAGA
>NW_011888807.1:2376939-2378674 GCF_000151845.1 Pteropus vampyrus
AAAAATCCATAGTGTTCTTACACTCTGAAAATAAATTTTCAAATAAAGAAATAGAAAAGCAATTCCTTTTGCAGTTGCAACAAAAAGAATAAAATGCCTAAGAATAAACCTAATAGAGCATGTGAAGGACCTATAAACTGAAAACTGTAAGACATTATTAAAAGAAATTGAAGAAGACACAAAGAAATCAAAAGATATTCCATATTCATGGTTTGGAAGAATCAACATAGTTAAAATGGCCTTATTTACTCAAAGATTTAATTCAATCCCCATCAAAATCCCAATGGCATATTTTGAAGAAATTGAACAAAAAATCACAAGATTTTTATGGAAGCACAAAAGACCCAAAATAGACAAAGTGATTCTGAAGAAAAGAACAAGTCCAGAGGTATCACTCTGCCTGACTTCAAATTAGACTACAAAGTGGCAGTAATCAAAACAGCATGGAATTGGCAGAAAAACAGATACACAGACCAATGGAACAGAATCGAGAGTCCAGAAATAAATCCCCGTATATAAGGGCAAATAATTTTCAACAAAGGAACCAAAACATATAATGGAGAAAGAAAAATCTCTTCAATAAATGGTGCTGGGAAAATTAGAAAGCTACATGCAAAAGAATGAAACTAGATTGCTATCTGTCACCATACACCAAAATTAATTCAAAATGAATCAGAGACCTAAATATAAGATCTGAAACAATAAATTGCATGTAAGAAAACATAGGTACTAAACTCGTGGACCTTAGATTTAGAGATTATGTAAATTTGACCTGAAAGACAAGGAAAGTTAAAACAAAGATAAATAAATAGAACTATATCAAACTGAAAAACTTCTGCACAGCAAAAGAAACCACTAACAAGACAAAGAAGCAACCAAGTGAATGGGAGATGTTTAAAAACAATGCCTCCGATAAGGGGTTAATATCTAAACTATACAAAGAATTTAGATAACTCAACAATAAAAAAAAAATAAACAATCCAATTAAAAAAATGGACAGAAGACCTGAACAGACTCTTCTGCCAAGAAGATATACAAAAGGTCGACAGATACATGAAAAGTTGCTCAACCTAGCTATTAGGGAAATACAAATCAAAACTACAATGAGATACCATCTCACACCTGTTAGAATGGTTATCATAAACAGGATAAGCAATAATAAGTGTCAGAGTGGTTGCGGGGAAATAGAAACTCTCATACACTGCTAGTGGGAATATAAATTGGTACAGCCACTATGGAAAACAGTATGGAGATTCTTCAAAAATCTAAGAATAGAATCATTATATGATCCAGCAATTTCTCTTCTATATATTTACTCAAAAAATTTGAAAACATTAATCATAAAGATATATGCACCCTGATGCTCAGAACAGCAATATTCATGGTGGCCGGGACATAGAAACAACTGGAGTGTACTTTAATAGATGATTGGATAAAGAAGACGTAGTACATATATACAATGAAATATTATTCAGCCATAGGAAAAGATGAATACTGACATTTACAACAATGTGGATGGATCTTGAGAAAGTTATGCTAAGCAAAATAAGTCAAATAGAAAATGTCGAGAATGATATGCTGTCACTTAGATGTAGGTTATAAATCTTAAAACAACAACAAGACAGAGACTCATGGACACAGACAACAATTTAGTGGTTACCAGAAGTAAGGGGGTGGGGGAGGTAGAAAAGAGTAAAAGGGATCAAATATATGATGACAGAAAGAAATTTAACTT
>NW_011888807.1:2378724-2381890 GCF_000151845.1 Pteropus vampyrus
TTACCAGAAGTAAGGGGGTGGGGGAGGTAGAAAAGAGTAAAAGGGATCAAATATATGATGACAGAAAGAAATTTAACTTTGGGTGATGAACACACAATTCAATATACAGATGATGCATTATAGAATTGTACACTCAAAATCTATACAATTTTATTAACCAATGTCACTTAGCCTTTTTTTTTCTGGATGCTTTCTTATCCCTCAGTTCCCTAAATAGGGCTCCCCTGATTACATAGTAATTTGAATTAGTTTCCCATTTTAAATTATCTTTAATATTTTGAAAATTATCTTAATTTGGGGACATATTTTTACACTTGATATTACATTTGATATTTTAAATATCTACCCCATTAATTGATAGAAACTACTTATGTAAAATTTTTTCCCATATTATATCCTCAAAACAAAAAATGGAAAAGGGTAAAGGAAGGAAGAGAAAAAAGGAGAAAAGGAAAGGAAGAAAAAGGAAGGTGTAAGAGAAAGATGAAACTTAGGTAAAGGAGATAAGATAAACAAATGCAGGTTCATTGTACTGTAATTTTAATTTTTTAGTGAGTCTGAATGATTTCAAAATAAAAGATGGGAAAAATGAATTCTTACTCTCAAAACCCAAAGGCTATAAGCTTCAATAGGAAGGAAAATGTTCATTTCAAAGTTATGAGGATAATGTCTGGCTTTTAGTAGGCCTCAAAAATATTTGCTGAATAAATGAATGCACATTGTTCAAATTCTATTATTTAGGGATTGGTGTAAGTCAATTTTCCTCAGAATGTAAAACAAGGAAATTCCGTCCCTCTTCAATTAATGGTGTATTTCCCTGAATCAAGCAATATAAACTAAATTTGACATCTTGACATAATTTTGCCTTATCAAGTTGGGGGTTTAGAATAAAAAGTAATCATGAAATTCAGAATCTATATTTAGTCAAGTTCATAATCGAATATCTCTTTTTTATTTACTTTAATTCATTATATATATCATATTTATTTTTATTTACTTATATTATCTATCTTCTCATATAAGCAGATGTAACTAAAAACCAGATTATTGATTAAAGTGCTTCTATGTGGCCTCTCCAACCTGAAGATGTTAAGATATTTCATCTTCTTATATGATAGTTTACTTCCTGTAGGTGAAGCTTTCCAGAGGGATTCTTATAACATTTTTTAATTAGATTCATGGAGGAGTCACTTGAGACTGGATTCCTCTAATTTCAGCCTTAAACTAGTGGTTAAACACTCTATTCTCTTCCTTAGATCAGTTGGAAGGGGACATGCGGACGTCAATTCTCTGAGCTTCAGCAGCATACTTTAGACTTTTGTCAGAGACTGGCTCAGAGCTAAGCACTACTCTCCTTTGCAAGTCCAAAGCCAACTCCGTATTGTCTCAGTGAGGGTATCTTTCTAGAGACATCCACCAGAATCCTCCCTTCACCCTCCCAGTAATCTTTTCTACAGAGTGTCTTCAATAGCTGTCATGGGCATAAAACCTACATAAATTGAAAAGTATATTTTCCTTGATAGAAATATAGAAAAAGACATGGGGACTGGAGGTATTGAAGAGGTTTTAAAATCAGAGTTGCTCTTGTTGATATTAGTGGAGTCCCTGAGGCTCCCAAGTATGTGCCATTAGTGTTTGGCAAAGTAACGTAACTGGGAAAAGAAGGTGACAGGAAATTTTCTGGAATTTAATCTCACTTACAACCATATATTAGGGTATTTCACAGGGTTTGTTTCAAGAAAGTTCTCTGCTGCTAACTTTTTGGTACCAGTAAGATGTATTATATTCCAATATATTAATTAAATTTTAATGTTACATTGATGTTACTTGTCCAGAAGTAAATAGCCCTATGGAAGGAGTCAACATTTTATCGTTACTCTTTTGATCCTGTTTAGAAATTTTAATGCTTAGCTGTAGATCTAGTGATGAAAAGGGAAACGCTGTTGAGTTACATTTCAGGTTGGTATTTGGCACAACTATAATTTAAAAAATTATATGTCACAAAAATCTTTAATAAAAAGTAGATGTCCTCTCTGTTATATATTTTTTGTAAAGGTTAAGTGCACGATGTTTCACTTTTAAGGTGATTCTTAAATTGATAACAAAGTTACTCCCTTTTTATAGAGATGTCAACCATAATACATGGTTCATTAAATAATGACCCACAGTCTTTTTCACTCCTCATGCCTTCCTTTAGTATTTTAAATAAAAACCTATGCTTGATTCCCTTACATAGAAAATTTATTGTTACTGACTTTTCTATGTAACAATCAAGCATTATAATTCACCTATTTGCACTCCATCAAAAATAATATATTTTTTATAAAAATTAAGCCAATCACTGGTTAAGGTTTAGATACGTATGCTTCTAAATGTCTACATTTAATCAACCACAAAAGATGACTCAGGAAAGAGTATATAGTGCTATTCATTTCCCATAACATGAAAATCTATATACTAGCTAACTGTTTATAGTTCAGATAACTTTGGAATGTATTATAAGTAATAGTTTATTTCTTTTGTAAAGTATAATCAAATAGAATGTTACAAAATTATGTGACGAGTATAGAGATTAACTGTGAAAATTCCTGTTCTTAAATCAAGTAGTAATATTAAAATCGCACATACACCCATACACACAGGTTTTAAGTAAATGACTGAGTACTTTGGAGCTCAATCTTACTATACAAATAACTCATTGACTTCAGAGTTTATCAGTAATCCCAGCTCTGTGACAGGTGTTTTGTTTTGGTCCTGAGAATGAATGCAAATAAATGAATTTACTAAAGTAAAGTTATATTAAAAAGTTTAAATAAAGTGATTACCTTTTTCTATACCTGATGATAACAACATCAACAAAAAATACTCTCTTTTGAACATCGTACCTATGTGTTCATATGTGTGGTGTGTGTTTGTTTCGTTTTAATATTGTCATCTGATTTTCTCTTTTGATCATTGATAGACTTATTTGTTCTAATTTGGATTTGTGCCACTGTGAAACAAGGATAGATAACAGTAATGATGCTTTACAAACTCTTTGTTGTTACTTAAATAGTTAATGTAAATTTTGATTAGTTTAACACCCTTAGAGTTTTTAAGCAGTGAAAGTATCAGTGCAAACGATATTTCCTTACATGTGAGCATGAGAAAGTAAGCAGATCTCTAT
>NW_011888807.1:2383870-2386498 GCF_000151845.1 Pteropus vampyrus
TAATGACAAAAATTCTGGACCAAGAGCTAGAAAATCTGGATTCAGCAATCAAATGATATAAACATGGAAACATGGAACTCAATTTCTACTGTTTATTAAAAATCTGTCTTTTCTAAGCTTTTGTTAAATTCTGTATTTACATATTATTCACATAAGTATAGCCAGAGGAATGAACAGAAATTCTAAATGTACATTAGTTTCAGCGAGCTCTTGCTTTTGCTCATGAATACTTATCAGCATAGAACCAACTCTTATCACTTATTATTCTTTGTACAAAACATGAACAAGAACCAGTACACCAATTAAAGACTCTAAAAAACTATACTAGTTTTTATTTCTAATTCTCGTTACTTTTAGGATTGAAGCTGGTGATAGCAAATGTAGTAAATAAAACATTTGCCATGACCAAATAAAAATGTTTCCCAATATATATCTGTTACCTTATCTCTTCTTAAAGTAGATTTTCTGAAAACATCAAAGATGAAATAACTGGTTAAAGTATATAATGCATATCTCAGTGTTAGTTATAACAAAAAGGATTTAATTTTCCTATTAGAAAATAGTTAAAAAGATTGTGGTATGTCTTATCATGGAATGATTTGTAGGCATTAAAATAATGTTTCTGAATCATATTTAATGGTGTGGGAATATTAAAGAGATAAAGAATAAAACTTAACAGACAATATTATATCATTTGTGTATGAATGTGTATACCTGTGAATACACTGGACTTCTAACAGAATTGTAACTTCCTCACAGTATTTATAAACTTTCTATGTATTTTTGTACAGGTCCTCAGCTTGGAGTTAACTGGATGTTAGGGAATTAGGTTGGAGCAAACATCAAAGAAACTAATCATAGAAGGAAAGAGATATGTAGGTAGCACTGTTCTTTAGCAGTGTGACAAAGTGGAAGCCATGACATGTTTTTGCAACTCTGAACAATTCCTTAGGGAAATCAGCAATGCTAAAGAAGGATGAGATAAAAACTGAAAATTCTGCATTTACTCATTTTGGGGCCTCAGATAATGTCAGTTACATGTAATTCAAATGGTGCCCCCTGAAACCTGGACAACCTGAACTCATGCAGATTGCATGAAAATCATGGAGTAATTCTGTTTGGCACCAGATAAGCTCCAAAGCAAATTGCTTGGAACATATTATGGTATTTTATCCATTATCTCATTATAGTTATCTAATTTATGAAATTAGAATGTTACATTATTTCAGTTCTTGGTCTCCATTTATTATCTACTGACAGAATGACAAGTCTTTTTGTCTCTAAATCAAGACAGTAACTACACAATTTTGGTTTTTCTCTGATTTTATTGGTTATTTCTAGTTTTAAAAGTTACAATAATATACAAGCAGACATGATCTAATCTCAGCCTACATTTGATATATTTAAAGCAAAGTTAATCTGAAAATATGTTATTTGTGATGCACAGTTTTAAAGGCTGCCAAATCTTAATGAGCTCATCATACACTAAGATATACTCTTTTGACCACAAAGGTGAAGAATCTTACTAATTCCTTCTAGTGGTGGTTAGATTCTAGAGAATGTGTGCTACTGATAGTTGAATGAAATTGCATTATGTTTGATAGAAAATTTATTCATAAACCTGAGTCAAGGATCTCTTAGGAATTTAGAGCACTCTTTCTGTTAGCTCTATTCAGGAAATAAATTCATATGGAAGATGAATACTTTAAACATAGAGAAATGGAGCAAACACAATTGCAAATTTTCAATCATGATTTTAAGACAAAACAAAAACACTAGAATAGTATTTGTCATTAGGAAAACTTAGCATTTGAATTTTGCTGCATAAAGAATAAACATTCTTTTTATAAAATCCATGAGCATCCTATCTTCAAAATTCCCTGATTAAAAATTTTAGCACATCATTTAATTTATTCTCTAATTTCTACATTCTTGAATATACTATTTGTTTTAATGTCAATTATCATTCCTCAGAGTTTCTTAAACAAAATTTAAGACTCATGTTAATTTCAATTTTCTCCTGCTTGACCTGCAATATTCACTTTTGACTATTTTCAGATTCCATTCAGGTGGCCACTTGCTTTTTAACATCTGTAATATTTTTTTCTAATTTATTTATTTCTTTTTTGGCAGCATAATATATTTGAACCTAGGATGAAATATATGAATAATTTGTTAACAAATTAGAGATCTTGAGTACACTTTTATTTATTTTGCAATACACATTTATTGATTTATAGGCACTAAACAGGAAAGTTCATATAAAATAATTTTTCACCTCCTATACCTTTATAAGGCAAATTCATCCTAAAATATTATTAATATTATTGTCTAATTATTGTCTAACTCCATTTTTGATATTTGACAGCCAATAGCTTTCAAGCCCTGCAGTTTTTCTCCTTTGCTATGGTCTAAAAATTAGTGTCCCCTCAAAATTCAAGTTGAAATTCTTAATCCCAAAGAGAGTGGTATTAGAAGGTGAGGCCTTTTGGAGATGCTTACGTCACGAGGGTAGAGCCCTCATAGATGCGATTAGTGTTCTTATAAAAAAGACCTCGCCAAGCTCCCTAGCCCCAGCAAGAAAGTGCTGGCAATGAACAAGGAAATGGTCCCTTACCTGACAATGAT
>NW_011888807.1:2388693-2391036 GCF_000151845.1 Pteropus vampyrus
GGATCTTGAGAATATCATGCTAAGTGAAATAAGTCAAAGTTGAGAACCATGTGATTTCACTTATATGTGGAATATAAAACTGAAAACAATAAATGAACAAGACAAACAAACAAACAAAAACTCATAGACACAGACAACTGTTTAGTGGTTACAAGAAGGAAAGGGGAGAGCAGGCAGTAAGATAACGGTAAAGGGAGTCGAATATATGGTGACTAAAGGAGATTTGACTTTGGATAGTAAACACACAATGTAATATACAGATGATGTATTATTGAACTGTACACTTGAAACCTATATAATTTTATTGACTAATGTTACCCAATAAATTTAATAAAAAATAAATAAAGCTTTATGTTTAAAGAATCAAAGAAGACAATCATAATGTGTAAGTTTGGATCTTTAAAAATTAATAAGGAAATTTCAAGATCCTGAAAGTGATGAGGACTGAGAGTAAGTGTCTAGGGGAGAGGGAGTGACACCTCAGAGGGTAAGATGGGGCAATTTGTGCTGGGACTGTATAGTTTTCATGAGATTCTCTATGGCTGAGCTTTGCACAGTGGCTGTGGTGACAATGTGGAGATGATCATCTTGAAATTGACCATTGAGATCAGAGCAAAAGGGAACACCACACTACTAATACTGTCATTTTATTATTTTTTTATTATTATTATTTATGCCTACAGTACCTAGTCTTCCTAGGTGATCACTCATCCAAGTACTAACCAGGTCTGACTTCCAAGATCAGACATCGGGCTTGTTCAGGGTGGCATAGCCATAGACCAAGGACTGTGGCTCCACTGGGGCACGAAATCAGAACCTTCTGCATCAGAAGCAGACATATCAACCGCTACACTATGGAACCACAACTGTAATACTGTAATTTTAAAAGTAAACCCTCAACCATTTTCCTGGAGTCGAATGAGCCTTTGGTTCTGATATTTTACAATGGATAGAGAAAAATATTAAGACAATGATAAATACTGGATTCTTGCTAGTAATATTAAGTAGTTCAAGCTGAATGTAAAATAATTTGAATAAACTAGAATAATTTAAAATAATTACAAATTTGACATGTTCTATCTAATTAATTTTTGTAGTAATTTACAGATTTTACATATACACACAGAGCAACATCATTTTTTTCTGTGCCAGGTAGTGTAATAAGCATGAGGGATATGCCATTCAAGAGAACAGAGAAGGCCCTGTTTCATGAAACTTTATTCTATTGAGAAAGATGGGGGAAAAGAAAATTAAAATATAAAATAACCTCAGATAGTGATGAGTTCTATGAGAAAGATAAAACAAATTCCTTTTCAGAGTCATTAGCCAGCCATGATAAACAGGTCACAAAAGAGGAGCCATGTGATCTGTGACCTGAGTGATGAGAAGGAGTGAGCTATAGAAATATAAAGGAAAAAACAATCAAGAAAAAGAAACAAGTGAACAGGCTGTGAGTGGAAAGCAGGTCTGCATTTTAAGTTGAATACATACCAAAGTGAATCCAGGAATATTATCTCTCATAAGATGTCCTCTTTCACTGTAAGCTGCCTTATGTTTCCTGGATGGGTATAATTGATTTCAGACTTTTCACTGGGGATTATTAGTACCTCCCATCATATTGTTGACTGAATAAAGAAGAGCATGTGTCTTCAGGGTTTCCCTAATAGCTTAAATTACAGGAGTTCATGAGGAGTCAGGAAGAATATCCAAATTCTATAAAACATCAATTAAAAAAAGAAAATGTTAACATTTACAAGAATGATTAGGCTATGATGAGATATATTTAACTAAATAAGAGACAAATCTTTTCAAAATACATTTATGTTTATCTAGATACCAAATTTAATAGTACCATTAAACTTAAGCTATTGTGAATAATGTAGCTCTAAATATGGAAGCACAAATATCTCTTTGAGACCCTGCTTTCATTTTCGTTGGGTATATATACAAAAGTGAAATTGCTGGATTATATGATAATTCTATTTTTAATATTTTAAGGAACTGCCATATTATTTTCCATAATATAGAACAGTTACATATAAAATGGCTACATTATTTTATATTCCCACCAACAGTGCACAAGCATTCCAATTTCTACACATTTTGCCAACAATTGTCATTTTTTGTTGTTTTTTGTTTTTAAGTAGTCATCCTAATGGGTATAAGGTGGCATTTCATTGGGTATAAGGTTTTAACTTACATTTCCATAATGATTAGTGATGTTCACCATCTTTTCATGGGCTTATTGGCCATTTGTGTATCTTGTCTGAAGAAATATATATTTAAGTCCTTTGCCCATTTATTAATTGAGTTGGTTGTTTTTATTGTCTCTTTAAAAAAAAA
>NW_011888807.1:2391086-2393789 GCF_000151845.1 Pteropus vampyrus
GAGCTATAGAAATATAAAGGAAAAAACAATCAAGAAAAAGAAACAAGTGAACAGGCTGTGAGTGGAAAGCAGGTCTGCATTTTAAGTTGAATACATACCAAAGTGAATCCAGGAATATTATCTCTCATAAGATGTCCTCTTTCACTGTAAGCTGCCTTATGTTTCCTGGATGGGTATAATTGATTTCAGACTTTTCACTGGGGATTATTAGTACCTCCCATCATATTGTTGACTGAATAAAGAAGAGCATGTGTCTTCAGGGTTTCCCTAATAGCTTAAATTACAGGAGTTCATGAGGAGTCAGGAAGAATATCCAAATTCTATAAAACATCAATTAAAAAAAGAAAATGTTAACATTTACAAGAATGATTAGGCTATGATGAGATATATTTAACTAAATAAGAGACAAATCTTTTCAAAATACATTTATGTTTATCTAGATACCAAATTTAATAGTACCATTAAACTTAAGCTATTGTGAATAATGTAGCTCTAAATATGGAAGCACAAATATCTCTTTGAGACCCTGCTTTCATTTTCGTTGGGTATATATACAAAAGTGAAATTGCTGGATTATATGATAATTCTGTTTTTAATATTTTAAGGAACTGCCATATTATTTTCCATAATATAGAACAGTTACATATAAAATGGCTACATTATTTTATATTCCCACCAACAGTGCACAAGCATTCCAATTTCTACACATTTTGCCAACAATTGTCATTTTTTGTTGTTTTTTGTTTTTAAGTAGTCATCCTAATGGGTATAAGGTGGCATTTCATTGGGTATAAGGTTTTAACTTACATTTCCATAATGATTAGTGATGTTCACCATCTTTTCATGGGCTTATTGGCCATTTGTGTATCTTGTCTGAAGAAATATATATTTAAGTCCTTTGCCCATTTATTAATTGAGTTGGTTGTTTTTATTGTCTCTTTAAAAAAAAAATTGTATTCTAGATATTAAACCCTCATCAAGGTATATGACTTATATCCTCTTCAGATATATGAGTTGCAAATATTTTCTCCCATTCTTGCCTCTATTAATTGTGCCTTTGATGCAGTCTTATTTATCTCTTTTTCTTTTGCTGTTTATGCTTTTGCTGTCATATTAAAAAAAAAAAAAACATTGCCAAGTACAATATCAAGTTCCACCCTATGTGTTCTAAGGGTTTTATAGTCTTAGAACTTACCTTTAGGTTTTTGATTCATTTTTAACTAAATTTTGCATACGATATAAGGTAAGGGTCTAACTTCATTTTGTTTTCATGTGGATATTCAGTTTTCCCAAAACCATTTGTCGAAAAGAGATTTCCTTTTTCATTAACTACTCTCAGCACCTTTGTCAAAAATCATTCAATAAATGCAAATGAAATAGTTTTAATTACATATAAATTACATTTTGGTCTCAAGTAATTTTAATGTGTTCAAATTATGCCAAAGTCTAATAATGAAAAGTGAGACATATTATTTTTAAAAATATTATCCACATCTTAAGGATACTTTTTTCCCCTACAGTACATTATTTCCTATTGTATTTTGAACTTAAAGTCGATGCCATGTTTGATGGTAAAGATTGAATTCATTTTAAAACTGAATTAAAATCTTAATATACTTTACATTTTGGAAAATATTAATCTGAATGACTAAAATATTACCTTTGTAGACTAGAATTTGTTGGGATAACTGAATATAAGGAAAACTATTTTCATGTTTCCCTAAGAGGTGTTTTTGATAAATTACCAGGGCATCCTACAGATGTAGAATACTGCTATCTCAGCTGTCTGCTGTTTATTGGCACCTGTCTTCACTACCAGTAGCAAATTACAGGCTCACTAACACAATTTTCAGAAAAGTGCTATCTCTACCCCACTCTATTTCAGCATATTAGTAAATTGCATGACAACCTCCTCACCTAATGTATGAATGCATTTATAGCAAAATGAAAGTCCACATGCTTGATGCAGACTGGTGTTGATAGAATCTGAGCCATGTTCAAGGTTGCAAGAGGCAGTGTTTTAAGATGAAACCAGAGTCAAAAGCAGAGGGGCAGGCCCCTCGTAGCATCCATCTGAAAGGAAATGTGGAAAGACTCAATTCGAGAAATGAATAAAGTCCTGATATCTCATACTAGAACAAGGAAGTATAAGAAACTAAAATATAACCAGTATGACAAAGGCTATATAGGAGTGCCTAGAACCTTAGCTATACTTGGCATGTAAACCAAGAATGACTAACAGACTGGGACATAGTTCTCAGAAAGTGAAAATTAGGAGAGTGGGGGAGAGAGAGAATAATAAAATTCAGTAATGAAGTACATCACGCACGCGCACACACACACACTCACACACACACACACACATACACACATACACGCACACACACACACACACAGAAATGATGTTAGCTAATAAGAAAGACCTAAAGTAGCAAAGAACTAAATAATATGGTGAAGAAAAAGTTACAGTTTTAACTAGGATGATGAACAGGAAAGCCTCACTTAGAAAGTAACCTTAAGTTAAGACTTGAAAGAAGTGATGGACTCCACCAAGTGCCTAGCCTTGTGCCTGAGATATCATTCCAGGAGAAGAAAACAGCAAGTGCAAAAACTCTAAATGGAGTGTGCTTGTGTGATGGAGGAAGAGTATGGATGCCCATGAAGCTGGAATTAAATGAGCAAGGTAGACAAAAGTAGGAAATG
>NW_011888807.1:2393839-2414219 GCF_000151845.1 Pteropus vampyrus
TCACTACCAGTAGCAAATTACAGGCTCACTAACACAATTTTCAGAAAAGTGCTATCTCTACCCCACTCTATTTCAGCATATTAGTAAATTGCATGACAACCTCCTCACCTAATGTATGAATGCATTTATAGCAAAATGAAAGTCCACATGCTTGATGCAGACTGGTGTTGATAGAATCTGAGCCATGTTCAAGGTTGCAAGAGGCAGTGTTTTAAGATGAAACCAGAGTCAAAAGCAGAGGGGCAGGCCCCTCGTAGCATCCATCTGAAAGGAAATGTGGAAAGACTCAATTCGAGAAATGAATAAAGTCCTGATATCTCATACTAGAACAAGGAAGTATAAGAAACTAAAATATAACCAGTATGACAAAGGCTATATAGGAGTGCCTAGAACCTTAGCTATACTTGGCATGTAAACCAAGAATGACTAACAGACTGGGACATAGTTCTCAGAAAGTGAAAATTAGGAGAGTGGGGGAGAGAGAGAATAATAAAATTCAGTAATGAAGTACATCACGCACGCGCACACACACACACTCACACACACACACACACATACACACATACACGCACACACACACACACACAGAAATGATGTTAGCTAATAAGAAAGACCTAAAGTAGCAAAGAACTAAATAATATGGTGAAGAAAAAGTTACAGTTTTAACTAGGATGATGAACAGGAAAGCCTCACTTAGAAAGTAACCTTAAGTTAAGACTTGAAAGAAGTGATGGACTCCACCAAGTGCCTAGCCTTGTGCCTGAGATATCATTCCAGGAGAAGAAAACAGCAAGTGCAAAAACTCTAAATGGAGTGTGCTTGTGTGATGGAGGAAGAGTATGGATGCCCATGAAGCTGGAATTAAATGAGCAAGGTAGACAAAAGTAGGAAATGAGCTTGGAGAGGTAATGGATACTCAATCTTAGAGAGTTTCTTTGAATACTTCTGCTTGAGTAATATAAGAAACCATTGGTGAGTTCTGAACAGAAAGAAAGCATGATGTTATATTTGAAAGCTGATATTTTAGCTGCATTGCTGAGAATCAGGCCTAACATTTATGTTTCCATAGCCATGTTACACCTATTTTACTGAGGAGTTACAATGTCATAGACATTTCAGAGACAGAGCCACATTTCACTAAAGTAATTTATGAGAAAGCAGACTTCTTTAAAGATTTGATAAAAGAAGTCAGCCAAATATGAAATTCAGTTCAATGAAGATATATAACTACCTAACAAGTCATATTTTTACCTAAAGCTTAGCCTTAACTATAAGTTAAAATGAGATTGAAAATAATTGAATGCTAGTTCATTTTCAAGGAATATTTTTTTCATTAAGCATTTCATTAACAATAAAATTTTGAATTAAAAAAGAAAAATTCAATTTGTTTTTAAAGAAAAACATCAGAGGACATAAGAAATTATAGTCATTTACAAAAGACTTCTCTATCTTGCCACCTGGGAAATTATAAAGATCATTTTACACAAATTTTATTGCAGGTGGTAGAACTGAAAGCTCTTGGCATTCTGATAGTTAAAGGAGCAATAAATAGTATATTCACAGAGCTAGAATATATAAATATAACCATGCTGTTTATTTATACTCATATCTTTAATTTGCTTTAGTTTACAATTTTATGAAAACAAATGTTAGAGATAAGCATCTACTGAAACAACAAACTGTATCACGTGGGACTAAAATATCCTTTTTATTAAAAATAAGAGGTCTTACATAGACCTGTGGAACAGAATCGACAGTCCAGAAGTAAACTGATATTTCTATGGGCAAATAAATTTTGACAAAAAAGCCAAAAACATACAGTGGAGAAAGGAAAGACTCTTCAATAAACGGTGCTGGGAAAACTGGAAAGCCACCTGCAAATTAATGAAACTAGACTGTATTCTATCACCACATACCAAAATTAACTCAAAATGGATTAAGGACCTGAATATAAGACCTGAAACTATAGAATGCATAGGAAAAAACATAGGAGCTAAACTGAAGGATCTTGGACTTAAAGAGGATTTTATGAACTTGACCTCATAAGCAAGAGAAGTAAAAGCAAAAATAAATGAATGGGACTACATCAAATTAAAAGCTTCTGCTCAGCAAAAGAAACCATCGACAAGGTAAAGAGACAACCATCTGAATGAGAAAATATATTTGCAAGCAATACCTTCAGTAAGGGCCTAATATCCAAAATATACAAAGAACTCATACAACTCAATAACTAAAAAAAAAAAAAGATCCAATCAAAAAATGGGCAGAGGACCTAAACAGAAACTTCTCCCTAGAGGACATACGAATGGCCAACAAATATTTGAAAAGATGCTCAACATCACTAGCTATTATGGAAATGCAAATCAAAACTACAATGAGATACCATCTCACACCTGTTAGAATAGTTATAATCAACAGGACAATTAATAACAAATATTGGAGAGGATGCAGAGAAAAAGGAATCTTTATACACTGCTGGTGGGACTGCAAATTGGTACAGCCACAAAAAACTAAAAATTGATCTACCATATGATCCAGCAATCCCTCTACTGGGTATTTACCCAAAGACTTGAAAACCCATATCCCAAAAGATATTTGCACACCAATGTTCATAGCAGAATTATTCACAGTGGCCAGGACATGGAAGCAACCGAAGTGTCCTACGATAGATAACTGGATAAAGAAGCTGTGGTACATATATACAATGGAATTTACTCAGCCATAAGAAGAGATAAAATACTGCTTTTTGCGACAATATGGCTGGACCTTGAGATAATCATGCTAAGCGAAATAAGCCAGACAGAAAAAGTAGAAAATCACATGATATCACTTATATGTGAGATATAAACCTAAAAACAATAAATGAATAGGACAAACAGAGACTCATAGACTTGGACTATAGACTAGTGATTACCAGAGGGTAGGGGATGAGGAGGAGGGGGTAGGTCGATGATTAAAGGGGATCAAATATAGAGGTGTAGGGGGAGGGTGAATTGGGTAAAGGGGATCAAATATAAGGTAGCTGAAGGAAACTGGACTTTGAGTGGTAAACACACAATAGAATATAAAGATGTTAGATTATAATGTACACCTGAAAATTATATAATTGTATTAACCAATGTTACCTCAATAAACTTAATTTAAAAAATAATAAAAAATAAAAATAAGAGGCCTAAAATTATATATACAGTTGCTATGAATTCATATGATCCTTTTAATATTGAGCTGTTAATATTCATTGGCTTATAGTTGTTTTCATATTTCTTATTGATTCCCTTCCAGCTTGTGCTAAGCCGTCTGTTATAAACTTAGATTTATTTATAAAAATATCTTCTGCTTGGTTAGAGGCAATCAGAATTTAGTTTGCAATGGCATTTTATATCTCTTTTTGATCCCTGTGGAGAAGGAAGTCTCAAGTTGACCTTCATGTACCTATTTAAGGAAGGCTATTATTGAACTGCTGTACTTGATAAGGTGAGCTAATTCCACAAAATAGTAAAACTGAAGAAGAGGGTAATCATATTTGAAAAAGGGCAGGCTTATTCATCCAACAGGAAATAGAGAAGAGGAAAACAATATTAGAGATGATATTTTCATTTAGCACAAGATGAAAAGAGCTTAAAAAATGACAGTGATCCCAAATCCTCCAAGAACAAAATATTTATATTAATTTATATAAACAAAGACAAAACTCCACAATTTCTATACTACATTGTGGGTGGCAAGTAACTGATCACTACTTGAGCAAATGACTAGTTTATATTATGTTTTAGATTTCTATTAGAATACGTAGGCATATATTGTTCATTTATAATACTTAAACTATATGAAATATACATCAGTAGCATCAGTATAAGTTAAAATAACAAAGGTTAATAAAGAAATGAAGGAAAAATTAATGTAACTATTTTTCTTTTTTTGATTTTCATTTAATTATGAGCATTTGATTTCCAAATAGGGAGCTAAGACCATAGAAAGAATTGTGCCGAAAATAATAGATTTAACAGGGAATACTAGGGAGTGCCCAGAAGTTTAAAAAATTATAAATTAGAATCTTAATGCTAGTTAAGTAGAGTGTTTCAATGAAGAGTGTTTCAATCTTCTCAAGAAACTATTTCCTTCATAGATGTGGCTAATAATCATTCACTAAATTAAAGCTTTATCCTTAATTAACTCATCTCTTAAATTACCCCTATTCATTGAATGAATGCCAGCAAAGGTAACAGTTTTTGTGTCAGTGTGTGTGAATAAAGAGGAGTAATGCTATTTCCTTCCTTCCAGGAACTTATCCCCTCAGAAACAACTACAAAACAGCAAAAGGCAAATACTTTTATATCTTCATAGAGATAAATATGACATTTTATGAAAGCAAAGAAGGAAGGTAGGTTAAGAACAGATTTTTTTTTCTTTTGGTGGGGTTTAGCAATTAATTGACTGATGGCAACTTTCCCAGATAAATGTTACAAAATTTCTGAACCAGAACTTAGATTGTGGCATTACAACAAGTGGATGAAGATTGAGGTAAGCAAGACATTGAAAAGAATCAGAGAAAACTGAGATGGTCCTAGGAAAGAGTGATGAGTTAACTAGCAGAAATCTTAAAATATTAAAAGCACCCAGAGTCCTAGCTGTAATTAGAAGGCAAATAGTTTGAAAAATACTTTTCTATAAACTCTCAGTCAACTAGTTAAGCGTTAAAAAGGGAAATGTTTGCTTGTTATTTTATTAATATATATGAATATAATATAAATAAATTTCAGATAAATTTTTATTCTATTTGATTTATATTTAGGTATCTTAAATAAATTGATTTAATATAGTAAACTTTCTTGTTGATTATTACAAGGTCTGAATATTCCTGGACTCCTCTTAGCCTATAGTATGTCTAAAATCACCTTAATATTCAGATCTATAATTCATTAATGATTCTCAGTCACCACCATATCCCACATTCAATAGTACCTATTAATAAAGAAAAAAATTCAAAACTTAGAAATAAAGGGGAAAAACAATAGCATGTCCTTTCAATATCATACAACAGTACCTAATAAAATTACCTAAGGGTTAATTGACTAAAAAAATCTAATTTTGTTTGAGTTGTATATGCTATTGATTAGACAGCAAACTCTACAGTAGTGGTGAATTGATAAAAGAAAATGATTCTTCATGTGGTAGAGAAAGTATTTCTAAAGGTTGTGGTTTAATTTCTTTTCAGGACAATGACCAGTTTATATCCCACTAAACAATCTTATTCTATCATTCTTTGTTTTTTATTTATATCCTTATTTAAACCAGATTTTTAAAATTATTGACTTTATCCTCAACAAATAAATTTTAGCTATATACTAAATACTTATATAATAACCATATTTTTCACATTTTGAGAATTGAGACTTGCCCTACTTTAAGACAGTCCAAGAGGACATTTAGCATGTAATATTACTTTTAGATAAGCCCCCTGGACACGGGTTACAACTATTTTAGTTTATCTACCATTTTTTTAATTAGTTTTCTGTTACTGCATAAAAATACTACAATCTTAGCAGCTCAAAACAACATGAGTTTATTATTTTACAGTTTCTACGTCTTAGGAGTCCAACGTATCATGGCTGGGTTCTGTGCTTAGGGTCGCACATGAAGGAAATTGAGAGATCTTCTAAAGCTGTGTTCTTATCTGAAGCTCAAAATCCTCTTTGAGCTCATTCAGATGATTGGTATAATTTAATTTCTTAAAGGTGTAGCATTGAGGTCCTTTTTTTTCCGGAATATCAAACAGAATGTTTTTGGCTCCTACTGGGTACCTATTCTTGCCATGTGATCTCCACAAGATGGCATTTTCTCCTTCAAGTCCAGCAAAAGAATAACTCCATTGCTTCCAAAATTTAACTTACTATGTCTCTTACTTGTAGACCATGTGATAACCCACTTTAATTATCCTCTTTTTGATTAACCTAAAGTCAGTTGATTAGTAACATTTATCATATCTGCAAAAATTCCTTTCAAGCTATAATGAACAGTAATTTCTTCTTAGGCATGTGGGAAACATTCCAAGATCCTCAGCAGATTCCTAAAAACATGGACAGTACCAAACCCTATATATGCTGTTTTTCTCTATACATACATATCTATGAAAAAGTTTAACTTATAAATTAGGCATTAACAAAAATAATTAATAATAAAATAGAACAGTTATAACAATATACTGTAAAAGAGTTTTATGAATAGCTTTAGGGACATTATTGAGTAAAATAAAAGTTACTTGAACACGATCACTATGATACCCAATAGACAATCTTATAACCAAAAAGGCTACTAAGTCACTGATGGGAAGGTAGCACATACAATGTGGATACTCAAGAGAAAAAGATGATTCATGTCTAAGAAAACATCTTTTCTTTAGGCCATCCAACTCCCAGGTCATTTTTAATAAAGACATTTAATCTATATTTACATTAGTGTATTCAAAGGAGCAGGTCAAGTGTTGACCTTCTGGGTAGGTGACATCAATTGGCCTCTTATTATATGTAGGTAACTGTCTTTATTTGCTATCTCATTTCAAATCCATACAATGTGCAGAAGCTAAGTAGCATGACTCAAGTGTAATAGTTATCTCATAATATATTTAAAAGAACCTAAATAATAAATACAGTCCACAAATCAGGAACCTAATATTAATTCTAAGTGGTTAAATCATCAGGGGCCACTGTGACATTTTCTTTCTCCAGATTATGCAGATCAAGTTTTTAGGTCAGAATCCATAAATTATCACAGACCCATTTCTATTCTTTGTACAAAATAGCTCAGATAGCTCTTCCCACATTTGCCATTAATTAAACCAGATCGTAGAGACAGTTAAGTGTATTACTTTTTGCTCTGAGACATTCTTATGAGAATAAAGTTACTACATACTTCCCTGGGATTACAATACACATATAGATATCCTTCACATTTGCCATAAACTCCTTTTTTCTTTTATTATTTATTTTAACTCATATCCTTCTTTTCTTGATGATGTGCTCTGGTTTAGACATAATGCTTATCCACAGACAAAAAAAAAAAAAAAAAAAAAAAAAAAAAAATAGCTCACCAGGTCCTGTCTTTATCCCATTTCCAGGAATAAGTTTTAGGACTTGATAGGTAATAAAATGATAGGAGTGTCCTTGCCTCGTGGTAACAGGGATACAGTCATAGTTACACCTAAAGTAGCTACAAGTGCAGAAATTTTGTCCCAGCCCCAAAGTTCATTTAAGAATATTTGCTGACAAAGTGAACCAAATATGATGCATCCTGAAGCTGGCCATTGCTTCACAAGGAGACACAGTTACTTATCCAAACAAGCTGTACAAAAAACACCATACATAAGAGGTCTCTGGCAACTGTGGCAAGCTTTGCTGACTCTTCAGGGCCTCTTTGCTACTTAGTAGCAAATTTTGACCTTCATTTTCTGCAGATACTCTGCATATAAGAGTCAATAATTACATTGTACTCTCTTTTGTTTCAGAGGCGTATTCACTGTGCTACTGCTACCCTTTACTCCTCTTGACCACCTGTACTATTTTCTGCCCATCTAGGTTAATTCTTCACACCAGGAAGTCTGCTCTGCACTCTTGACTTAGTACGCTTTAATAAAAACACACTGAGAAAAAACTAAAATTTCTGAAATTACTTTGATCATAGATTTATTTTCAATAACACTATTTAAAAATATTTTACAATTACTAGCAGGAAGATTTATATTGAAATTAATATTATAATTTCAACAGTTAATGGATTTATTTTGTTATGTTTTAAAATTATAATAATACATTATATGCACAAAACCCTGCTGAAGTATCGTCAGTCACTAAAAGTTATCTTAAATGAAAATATATCAGTATTATCTTTAAACATACTAGTATTTTTTAAAGGAAGGCTTTTATGTTAGTATCACATTATGATACAGTTTTTAATAAAATAGAGAGTTATATACAAGTGTATGAATATGAAATAATGGATTCAAAACTATAATTCTCCTTTTTCAAAAAACTAATAATTATACAGGTGTATAAAATAAAAAAAGGTAAAGAAAAAATAATTGAGAAACATATAATTTATCATTAAAATTGTTAAATTAAAGAATGCTAGTAATAGTAATAGAAAACATAAATTTGTATCACTAGGACTGATTTCTTCCAAATACCTTTCTATCTCCTTCACTAAGGAAATAATGTCACTTGATTTGTAAAAACTGATATAGAATTATATGTAAATAAGAAGTCATAAAATTCTACATGTTCAGAAAAGAGTGGTTTAAATTCCAGTTGTAGAAAAGTCCAGAGGCTTTGTTACTCCCAAATTGGAGAACTCCAGAAAAGGGTTTCTGGGCCTGAGAGCCATATGGCCATATGCTAGTGCCATTTTAATCTCTGCCTCCCCATGGAATACCTTCAGGCAGTTCTCTGATGGAAGGGAAAACAGCACTGTCACTTAGTCATATGGTGCTCCCAGTTCTCTGGAGAGGGGGATAAGTGCCCCTTCTATTATCAGAACAAAGGGAAAAAATCTCTTTATAGTTTTTTCTTGGATGGAGAATATGTCACAGTAAACTGGGGATTTGGAAAGAAAGGAGACAAAAATTATCTGAAAAAGTAGTGAATGGGCCTGGTCAGCTATGGATATTTCATTTACAAATACATTAAAAGCATAAAATTTAGTCTCTGCCTTTCTGAACACTACATTGAAGAGAAAAGAAAAACCACATGAAAGAAGTATTCAAGTTCTAAAATGGTAAATAGAAGAAAATGACATATATATGAAAATAAATTTAATGTGCCTTCAGATTAAATGTTTGGTCTTCAGATTTCACCTACTTGAAGTATATTGACAAAGCTTTAGAAAAAGAAAACTATTCTTTCTCTTTTTTAGAGAAAATTACTAAACGAAAAGTACACTGTGTGTAATGACATCTATTTTGCTTTTATTTTGTGGCAGTTAAGCTAAATGTGTATTCTATTAATCAATCAGGTAAGAACCAAAAGAATTGATCTCAGCAAGAACCTCTTTTCAGTTCTCCATCAGTGACTGTAAATAGAAGTCTACTAAGATTGCAGCACACTGTGTATGCAAACAAGGGCTATCTCACTGTGTTTTTGTGTGGCTTCACTTCCAACGGGCACAAAAAAGGAAGATCACCCTCCATGCTATAACATAGCTTTCAGTATTGGGCACTGAGTGGTCGGTCTTTCAGATTTCTGAATAAGAAAGGGATATTTTATTAAGAACAGAAAATAAAAACTGGCTTTCAGTTTTGTCAGAAGTGAAAAGTGAGATTATTGATTTATAAAGTAGAAAAAAGATTAATTTGATGCTAATGGCCAAAGTATGACTCAGAAATTAAATCAAACACTATTTTCAAATACTAATTATATTCAATGAAATGTGCACAGTGATGATATTACAAAAATTTATTTAATAGAAATTTAATGTGTATAATATAACTAGTTATAACAAAAGAATAAGAAAAGTTTTTCTTCTATCTCAGTATTCTCATAATAAGGTTCCTAAGGGTACTTATTTCAAAGCAATAGCCGAAGTCTTTACAGAAAGGGAGGGAGGTGGAGAAAGGAAGGGAAGAAAGCAGAAAGAGAAAGAAAAGGAAGCTATTAGTTGAGAAAAAGAAAAGCTAATGTTTGAGAATCAATCAAAATAGTTTATGAAGATAGTATTTTCTATTAAATAAAATGAAATTTACACTACCTTGGATACTACTGTAGACATAGTGTTAACCTATAAATATTTCTTAACTTATTATAGTATGCTTCAATCTGTTTTTCCATGATAACCAGTACTGGAAATGTTCCATGGGATATGTGCACTGCCATCCAAAGAAAAGTATTCCATGTTCAATACAAATGACCTGATCTATTTGCTTTAATTAATTCTGTTGTTCGAATTCCAAGAACTGGACATGGTGTAGTAGCCAATCAAAAATTGTTAAATGAATGAATCAGTTAAACTTAGAAAATTGTGTGTAGTAAATCTCTCCTTTAGTAACATAACCTTTAAAAATGTATATATATATCTATATCTACATCTATACTTATATCTATAATATAAATTACATTCTTTAAACTCAAGTGCCCAAGAAACATCTTTATTTTCTATAATGATTCAAGTCTTATTTCATATATGACCTAGGTGACAAAAAAGTTCATCTTAGTCATTCTAGAGGATCTCTCCTAATTTAAGGTCATATTACGATTCAGAATCCTTCTTACATAATCTTAAAATATTCAGTGTGGGAAGTGTCTGGACCTAACTGAAGTCCTGATTGCCTCTGGAGTATCTATTATCCCTGTCTGTCCACAAGGTCTTCAAGTCCAGTGGTTCTTTGCTGCTCCTGCTCAATCTCTGGTTCTGTACAATGGCTGGTCCTGGTTTCCATACAGAAGGGACCTACAAGTTGCAATAGAGGTGGAAGAGAAATGCTAATGAATTCATCTTGAAACTGGATTTGCATAGTTGACATTGTTTTTCATTCTAATTGTCCATTTATGTGACTAGACTTTAAGGGAGCTGATGGAAATTATTATGGAGTCACTAACAACCTGTTCAGCCCCCTCCCCATCCACAACTTGATGCTGCTGTTAAATCTCCACTACACTTGAGGCTCACAATCTTTCATTATTTCTTTGCCTTGGTTAGTGCCTAGTAAACTTTTGTGATTCCATCTCTTTAGATTCATCGTATTCTGCTCTGGTAAGTATGAACAAGTCATTCTTTGCTACTATACTCTAAAGAAATCTCACTCTAGGCAAGGCAAAATTATTCTCCGTTTTTGTTTTTCAGAAAATGTATTGTGTATGCCAAACTCCCTTCATGTTATGGCTCTTTAAGTATATGGAGGCCCTAAGCGTTTGAAAAAAAATACTAAATATTTATGTACTTTTTTTTCATTGTATATACTATAACTTTACCAGTAAACTGTTTAAATGCAAAAGAAATATGGGGATAAAACTTACCATAGTCTTAGGCTAATCAGGCTGCTATACTGAAATATAATGAGTAGTTTATAAACAATAGAGATTTATTTCTCACAGTTTGGAGGCTGTAAGTCTAAGTTCAGGGTGCCAGCATGTTTGAGTGAAGGCCTCGGGTGGCAGACTTCCCCTTGTATCCTCACGTGGTGGAAGGGATGAGGGCTGTCTCTGGGGCCTCCTTTACAAGGGCATCAATCCTGTCCATGAGGACGCCACTCTCATATTTTAATCACATCCCAAAGGCCCCATCTTCTAATTCCATCATACTATCACCTCAGGGGGTAAAATTTCAGCATATGTATTTTAGATGAACAAAAATATTCAAATCACAACACTATGACAAAAAATTTCCCAAGCCATATAAAGTCTTAGCATAAAGATACTTGGTAACATATTTTAATCAATATTGTCCAAATTCTTTTGACCAAGAAACACTTTACTCTTTCATATTAACAGCCTATGGCGCGGAGTGCTGTAGAACACCTTTTGGGAAAGCTTAGTTAGGTATTTACAAAGATTAAAATGTGAATATTTAAATTGAAGTATATAGTATCACTAACTGGTAATTATGCAGTTACTAATAAGAAATAAGAGAAATGTAAAAATAAGGATTTGTTTAGTTTGAAGCAAGTGAAAAGTGATGACTGTCATGAAGTACAAAATGAATAATTGTGGAAAATGAAAAACAATTACTTTTTTTCTTCACCAAAGAAAAGAAATGAGCAAATATTAAAGCAAGAATTTGGTTGAACAAAAGCAGATTATTCATTATAACATGTCCAAGTACTAAAGCAGATCACACATATATATATATAAGATTTTAACTCCCAAAGAACTTTAAAGGCAAGATAGGAAAATTACTTCCCTAACAAATGTACATTCAGCCTATATTCACTGAGTAGGAAAATAAAATTAAAATAAAATAAAATAAAATTGTGCCCAAATTGTATTTTTTCCCTTTTAATCTGCCAAGTAGAGATGCCCTGCTATTCTCATTTACTCTTATGTTATATTCATTTACCTTAAACTTAAGTTCTAATCTAATTTTAAAGAAAATCTCTACCTTATAAGGGCACAAGTTCATTTGGTCACAAAGGATTTTTTTTTTTTTTTTTTTTTTTTTGGCTAAAATCAAACTATTTTTGTCACAGCTATCCTACAGCTATTATTCAGACAATCTTCATATATGTCATTCTCTTTCTGCCAGAATAACTTTCCTTGAGCTCCTGTCACTAAATACTGACTCCTGACCTCCTGATTTTTTTTTTTACAGTGCTCTGATGATATCTAAATTATCTGAAGGCATCTTTGCTTAGCATAGCAGGTGCATATGAACTAGCTTGCAAATTGGTTCCAAGATTTCTTGCTTTATTAAATCTAAAATTGACTTTTAAGACTCTTTACCTATTGCTCCTACCACTTCAACCCACCCTCCATTTTTTCTTATATCTGGATCTGAAGAGTCTGTTCTAGCCTAAAATAACACATAAAACATGAGGTTTCTTTTTCCATTTCACGCCAGCAACTCAAACTTAGGCTCTTAATATATTCTAATACTTAGAACAACACCTAGTACAGAATAGGCTTTCAATAAATGTTTCTCTAAGGAAAGAATGAGTGACTGAGTGACTATATGAGTGAAAGAATGAATGCCAAACATAAAATTGAGGCCTATTTCAATAGGGGCTGTCTGCTTCTGAAGCTTTTGGATTGGTATAGAAAGATACAGTCAATAGTATTAGGAGAATTGAAATTATGAGTAGGATGATGAATTGACTGTTCATGGAGGTACTTTCATATTTTATAATCTGGAAATTTAACTAAATGTTTTTTTCTGAGGAAACTAAACTTAACTTGAAAAGATCAGAGACAGGTATTCTGTAAGGTATAGTATCTGAAAAGGAACATACTATGATAACATAACTAGATAGAAGGAAGGATGACAGTTAAATTTGTGTTTGCTTGTCCATTTCTTCATTTTTAATGCTGTAAAGCTACTGTATTACAAGTCAGATGCTACAGAAAAAAGGCCATTTCTCTGATAATGAAGACCTTACTTTTGATTATTTAATATTTGTTCTTTAAAACACCACTTTTCTTGAATAGAGGATAATTGATGATTTGTACATTAATTGTCATCTCTTATCCTTGACCAGCAAATATGCCAAACACTCATACTCCTGCCATTTTTTCCTAATAATCAAAAATGATGATTATTTTGGATGATACTTTTGATGCTATCATGATGTGTGAAATAAAGTAGATGCTCAAAACATACGCGTACCCTTTTCCTAATGCAAATAAAAGTCTATTTGCTTCAAATTTACCACTATTTGCATAGTTTTCTTAATTCTTCTTAATTTTATATTCTTTTTTAAAACTATTGATGTAAAATGGTGAAATGTCTTCTCTCTGTTGAGATATGAGGATCCAAGTTAGAAATCACTATAGATATCAATTTGTGAAAATAGTTTTTGACTATTATAAAATAGTAACCATGAAGTTTAATGCTTAGTCTTTAAAAATTTGAATAATAAGTTGTTCACACACTAAGACACAAAAATTATTGTAAAAAAATATAAAATCTTACTATTGTTTTTCTGTAAAATGCCATTTGCAAAAGTTATTTTTCTAACTTCCATTTAATAGTTACTGAAATTTTCAAATGAGGAAGTTTGGTATTTTTAGTACATTATATCTATATTTTATGTAATTTAAAGAACTATAAGCATCATCTATTCATTTACCATGCAAAATAAAAAAATAATAATAATCAAAAATTTCACATAGTTCCAAACATTAAATATAATAAAATGTCTCAGAAAAAAATACAGCTATATACTTGTATGATTCAAATATTGTAATTAAATAGGTATTTTGCCCATCTCAGAAAATATGTTTTATAATTAGAAAAATAATATCACATTTTGAATATAAACCAAATCAAAAACTTCTAAGTGTACTAGATATTGAGTGCTAAAAGTGTTTCTCCATATAATACTTAGTCAAATTTTAGAAATTTGCCTTAGGATTTTTAAAAGCTATTTTGTTGTTCTTTGTTTGTTTGTTTGTTTGTTTGTTTGTTTATCTTGGATAGCTACCCAAGAATATTAAAAGAAAGAGTAAGGCAAAAAGTAATTTAAATATTATACAATGGGGCTTTTGATTTAATTCTTATAACGTCCTTATGGACCCTGAATGTGTGAGTTTGGGAAGATGTCTAAAATGTAAAATTTTAAAATACTCTTTGAGATAAGCCTAAAAGATGCAGAAATAACAATCCAGTGTTATAAATATCACCTTCTTTAATCCTGTACACTGTCTGGAGAACATATATAGGCCTGGCTTTATGACTAGATGAAATAGTTAACGTGAGTGTAAAGATTCTGGGATCGGTCAGTGTCCACCAAATATTCTCCTCAAATCTAGATGCTACCCATTGGGTCTTGTAAGTTCTCATCCATGAGATTCTCCTATAAAATATAAACATTTGTAGGAATTTTTAATAATAATAATATTTATTACTAGTAGTACAAATAACCATGATTACGATGACAATGGCTAAACACTTTTCTAGTATTTACAAATGTGTTAGATGCTGTTCTAAGTACTTTACCAATATGAATTCATTTACTCTTCACAATAAATCTAGGAGGAGATACTATTATATTCCCAATTTTACAGACACAAAAGTTGAAATATGGAGACGTTAACTTGTCCAAGGTCACCCATCTATTATTAACAAAGCCAGAATATATTACATGAATCCCTGTACTGTGTCAGAAATCACTCAGAATAACATTTCTCCAAAGGGAGGGAACACAAAGGTCTACAAAATGGACACAGTGGGTATTCAGTTGAGGAAGTATATATACATGAGAGAGATGTAGGAAATATGAATAAAGATGGCTCATCACTGAAGAAAACTAAAAAATCAATAAAGGCAGAAATTTTTAATAAGTTTTAGCTACTTCTGGGTTTTTATTTACAACTTTAGTTTTAAGAATTTTTTCTAGTATTAATTTATATAATTTATATTAATTAATTTATATAAAATACCATGTGTTGAAAATGTTTTTACTCATCAATCAAAAAAATATGCCTTTTTCTGCTCCCTATTTATATCTAAACCATAAATCTCCAATTTCTAAGAAAGTGTTTATTATTCTTGTTGATTAAAATGTTGTCTAATGAAGGAATATGCTTCTTATTTAACAAGTAATTTTTTTTTTTCCTGTAGCTTCTGTAAATCTTGTGAATGTGTGTCACGAATCTTCCCAACAAGATTTAGTTCTCTGCCAAGTACATTTACTACAAAATCTCTTTATCCATAATACTAGTCAATATTTCCTGGATGGCTCTTCCTCAGAGCACTCTTTGAGAATTGATTCTAAAAGAAAATTCAAACCAAGGTCAAACTGGTTGATCTTCTAAAATTGGGTTTTACTTTGGGCTATCTAAAAAAAAAGTTCTTTTGGCAGAGTTTGTAGTGACTTATTCTTCATATATCCATTAATTTATTGTCCTTCTATTTATACTGTCAACATCATGTGGTGATACAAAAGTGTCAAAGACATTTTAGAGATTAATGATTTCCAAAGAATAATAGCTAACAGACATTGAACATGTTCTAGGTATTGAGTTTCTTACAAAAGGTAGGTATTATTATCATTGCCATTTTATGAATGAAGAACCTGGCTAAAAAGAGGTTAAGTTACTCAGTCAGGGTTACATAGTTGGTCATTAGCAGAGCTAGAGTTCAATCCCAAAAAGCCTGAGGCAGAACCCACATCTCTAAATTTTTCTATATTATACAGATGAATAATTGTGAATAATCATTTAATGAGATCAGAAGAACTATGTCAAGATCTTTAAAATTAAAGAAATTTAGTGATGTTTTACAATAAATGTCTAGTGTAGCACTTGGTATTAGTAAATATGTCACGTCAGGATAAAATAATAAAGTGTAAAAAATGACAAAAAATTAAATACACCTCAAGTTTTTGTTGTTGTTGTTATTGTTGTTCCTAATAATTACTTATATGATGGCCACCACCACAATCAAGATATAAAATATTTTCATCATGCCAAGATTTTTTCATGACTCCCTCTGGTTAGTATCCACCTCTCATAGGTAACTGTTGCTTTGATTTCTTATGCTATCAGATTATTTACACTCTTCTTGAATTTTACATAAAAGAAATCATATGAGGTAGCTCCATAGTGTAGTGGTTAACACGTCTGCTTTACACACAGAAGATCCTGGGTTTGCGCCCCAGATGGAGCCACAGACCATACCCTAGGTGCGCCAGCCCCCCACCCCCACCCCCGCCCCAGTACGTGGAGCGGGGGCATGCCAGGCCCTGGGTGCACACAGCAAGCGTGTAGGAGGAGACCCCCTGCCTTCAGAGATCCAGTTCTTAAGGGGAAAACCGCAACATGCATAGGTCAGGGTTGGAAATGGGGAGGGGAGGAGGAGGAGTGAATTAAAGAGGGGAAAAAAAAAAGAAATCATACAGTATTTATTTTATTGTGTCTGGATTCTTTTACCTAAATAATATTTTTGAGTTTCATCTGTGTTGCTCATATATTAGTATTTATTCTCTCTCTCTTTCCCTGTCCCTCCCCATTATCCTTTCTTCTTTTCTTTTGTTTTCTTTTCATTACTGAGTTGTATTCCATTAGATGTATATACTACCCTCTGTTTTTCAAGTTTGGCCAATCAGACGTTCTATTTCAGGACATAAAATTCTGTTGAGCTAACACAAAGATACAGTCAATATAGATATTATGTACAGTAACAACACTGAGAGAGTCCAGAGGCAACAAGAATCTGGTGATAGTAATAGTAAATGGATATGATCCTAAACACAGAATTTCAGCTGTGTGATCTCACCTATAATTCTTGCTACCTAGGATCCCTTAGTTCTGGTCCATTTTTCTAGCCTTCTCCATGAATTCTCAGAGCTCCTTGATACCCTTCCAATTAGATTTCTGCTAAATATATCAGAACTGCTTTTTATTGCTTGTCACCAAGAACCTTTATTGGTCAAATCATTTCCTTCAATATCTTAAAATTACAGGTGCAATACCCTCATTTTATGCATAGTCTGAGGTAACAAAAGTTTAAAAGTTTTAATCATAGCAACAAAAGTAGTTACTGAGAAAGTGGTTACTATTTTTGGTCACTGGATCAAAAATTTCTTTTAATTCATATAGATATCAAAGTTCAGGATCATAAATTTTTAAAAATATTTATCTACTTATTAATAAATAAGTATAAAATTAATGATAAAGAAAAAGGTTCACTACATGTTTGGGGGTAAATACCGATATACATATGATTACATTATATAAAGACATGTACTGATTTTTATAAATATACTAAGATGTTGTTTTTTCAAAGTAAAAACAGTGTTTGTTTAGGATAGAGATCATTTAAAAAATCATACTATTAGATTTTTTTATTTTCCACAATAAACATAAATTTCCTTAAAATCAGAAAAAATATAAATTTTATAAAACTAAGTCAGTATAATGATACAATCACTATTTTGTTCTCTAAATATTTTGAAAAGGTAAGATATAGTTGTACCACTGTATGTAATATATTTTGCCTAAGAGAGAGAGAAAGAAAGATAAGCAAAAAATGATACAAGATGATATATATATTTTTTTAATTAAAGAAAATGAATATACTGTACAAATACTCTTAGAAGGAGGTGGCCTTTCTGTCAGGAGTGAAAAAGAAGCTTCAGACAGAAGGAAATATTATCATCCTTCCTGGAAGAAGGCAGTGAAATAACAAATTTTCAGGTAATGGAATGTGGCTAGAGCTGCTTTTGACACATAAATTCCTAGAGAATTTTCTTGATTTCAATGATTATATTTTCACAGTTAGCTTCTATTAATAACAATTGATATTGAGTGTATGTTTTTTGAAAAAAATTATTAAAATGTAAGAATTTATCAATGTAAGAATAATATTAAATAACAGCAAAGGTGGCACTGAGATCTGGTGAAATAACAAAGGTATTGTGATATTAGCTGAGGTTTGGGAGGTTTAAAATAAAGTGATTGAAATATTTAAGGTTTTGCTTAGAAAACTTTTTCTAAATTTATGCAAGTCCTTAAATCAATTATTTTAAATTAAGTCATATATTTTAAATGAGTTTTCAGATTTTTTCTTCATAATCATAATTATGATTAAAAATGTGTGGTGTAGTGGAAAGAGAAGCAGTTATGGAATCAAGGTCTCTATTCTATGATTATTTCTGCATATTTATAAAATTTAGTTTTGCCATTCACTCTGAGACCTCCAATAAGTTACTCAACATTTTACAATTTCTTCCTCCCTTCAGACTTTCTTTTTCTTCAAAAAGATTCCAAAATGAAGGTGCTGGATCTGTATTGTTAATTTTCAGTTCATGATTTGAGATTTCCACAGATTTTGTGATGGTAGCAATGGAGAGTTTAGCAACAAGGATAAGAAAATTTTCTTCTCCATCTCCTCTACTCCCTTTCGACCTGAACAGTTACTCTATTTATGCATTTTAAACATTTTATTAGATGAATGTGCCCTTGTATTAAATTAGAAAGCTTTTTAACTAGATTTTTCCAAAAATCTTAACCAACCTAAATATATATATGTGAATAAACACACACACACACACACACACACACACACACACACATTCTATTGATTCCTTGTCTCTGTTCATGCTATTTTTAACTATTAAATCTGATAAAATGTCTGTACTGTTAGATATTTATAATCAGGATAATGTATTATTAATTTGAATGATTGTAATGCAAATACTCATTTTTGAAATATGTAGGTTTACTCTCTAAGAAGGAATGGGCTACATACAGGTCATCATACAACTGTTTTTCTTGTGGATTTCACGATTTGTTCTTAGAAAATGATTGCAGAGCTGCCCAGTTAAATAAACTACCCAGTAAAATCAGAGACAGCATGGATATAGTTGATAATAAAAGGTAATTTTTTCTCAGATTTTTTATGTAAAACAACAAAAAAATCTTACTCAAAAGTCTCACTGTCAGTAAAATGAAGCAATTGAAACAGATTCAGATTCAATTTAGAGTTAAAAAAAAAATGTAGTTTGGCTTATCTGTAGAACAAATCTATTTAAACTCAATAGGACACTTATCTCTCTTTCCCCAAGGTAATACTGTTCTGTTGGGTACTAAGTAGAGTAGCATATAGCAATTACTGTCATATTAAAATGACAAAATTTAGCTTCTAAAAGGCTTATAGGACTTGGATATGAAAGAAAAAGTTTTAAAAACACAGACACACAATGCAAAGCCATTAACCATTCATTCCTAAACACAGGAGAATTTAAAGACGCATTAAAGAATCTGAGTGTAGGTCTTCGTACCATCTATGGCAAGTGTTTAGGGAAGTAGCAAGATTTTGATTTCAATTTAACCTCGGCATGAATAATAAGACTTTTCAGATAAAAAATATGTTTATGAAATGTAACTATCTAATAAAGCTTTAAATGTTTTTTTAACATATTTTATTTTGTTAAATAGTTTCAAAATTCTAAAACAAAAATAAGAAGATAGCACAATGAGCTTCCATATACCCCTTCATTAAGTTTCCCTATTATTAACATCTACATTAGTATGGTATATTTGTTACAACTAAAACAATATTAATATGATTTTCTTAATTTTTATCTAAGGTCCTTTTCTGTTCCAGGCTACCACATTACATTTACATGTTATGTCTCCTAAGGCTTTTCTTAGCTGTGACAGTTTCAAGACTTTCCCATTTTTGCGTGTAATTGTGTAGGATTTTGCAGGATGCCTTCTATTGGAATTTGTCTGGTGGTTTTCTCACGTTTAGACTAGGGTTATGATTCACTGGGAAGAAGACCATACCTGTAAAGTGTCATTTTTAATCACATCATATCAAGAGTACATACTATCAGCATGATTTATCACTGCTGATATTGACCTTGATCACCCAAGTGGAATAGTATTTGTCAGGTTTCTCCACTGTAATGTTATTCTTTCTTCCCTCCATGTTTTCATACTGTTCTCTGAAAGAAAGTCACTGCACACAGCTCGCCTCCTTGGGGTTATATGCTCACCTCCTTGAAGGTAAAGTATCTACATAACTTATATACTACAAGAGATATTTGTCTTTCCAGTTGTTTATTTTAAAAATTTATTTATTTATATCAGTATGAACTTATAGATATTTATACTTTGAAGTATAATCCAATGTACTTTATTTTGTTGCTTAAATTGTTCCAGTTTTGGCCATTGAGGGCTCCAATTAACTTTTATTTCCATTTGACATAACCCCAAAAGTGTGTGTATGTGCGTAT
>NW_011888807.1:2414806-2428339 GCF_000151845.1 Pteropus vampyrus
ATGTATCTATAAATATTTTATATGTAAATATCTATATCTACATTAAGCTGCGAAATCATACTGTCTTCAACTCTAATCCATTACCCCATGAATCATTCCGGTCTCTTCTCCTTGCTTATCTGCAAACTCTCAATCAAATTGTGAGAAATCTGGCTCCCACAATCTGTCATTCTTTTACTTAGTTGTTCATTTCCAGTATACGAGGATAGAAGTACCAGAATTGTTAACCTGTGGACCCCTAAAAATAGTCTTTCAAACCACAGTATAATGCTTACCTGCAGCTCCTTTCCCTTAAATCTTGCAGATTCCACTTATTTCCAGAGTTACTCTAGGGCTGCAACTTTATTCCCACTCTCTTTGTTGAGCTTGTTTCATGAATTTGTAATAGTTAAATTGTTTTGTTACATTCTGCATTCTATCCTGTGATCTCTCACCTCTTAAATGATTTTTTAAATTTGCATACATTAAGGCATATCTTGTAAAGTTCTGTGGGTTTTGACAAATTCATAATATCATTTATCTACCATTACAGTATACAGAATAGTTTCACCACCTAAAAATCCCCTGGGGTTCACCTATTCACCCTTCTTGACTCCTCCAGAGCCTCCAGCAACCACAGATTTTTATTGTCTCTATAGTTTTGCCTTTTCAAGAGACCATATAATTGGGGCCATATAATATGTAGACTTGTTAAATTTGAAATATGAATTTAGGTACATCTAAGTTTTTCGTGGCTTGATGGCTCATGTTTTATTATCACTGAATAATATGCTATTGTATGGCTGCACTGCATTTTGTTTCTTCATTCTCTTATCAAAGAACAACTTGGTCGCTTTTAATAATTGGTGTTTAAGAATAAAGCTTCTAAAAATATTCTTGTTCAGGTTTTGTGTGGACTTAAGTTTTCAAATTTAGTGTATGTCAAGGAACACGATTACAAGACTCTACTTGGTAAGACTTTGTAAAAAGGGTTGTAAGAAACCACCAATCTGTCTTCCAAAGCGTCTGAGCCATTATGCATTTCCACTACCACTGAGAGGGCTTCCCTTGCTCCATGTAGGCAGAATAATTGCCCTTTAGTCTATGTGACATAAAACTTTTATATAGTCTTTTACAATGAGGAGCAGGCCTTTGTTACAAATCTAGTGTTTTTCATAATGGTTACTGTTATCGTTCTGTCTCTGATTTTTCTTGGTTCTTTACCTTGAGAACCTGGTGGGGTTCCTGGAAGTAAACCCACAAAAGTGTAAGGGTGTTCTAAGATTAGGGCTTCCAGAAGTTTCTTACTCTCAATCCTCAATCCCGATTACTGAAATGGTCCTATCAGTTTATGACTCCAGTGGCTTTTGATCTAAGTCAGCTGACCTCGGCTGTGACTTTATGTATTTTCCTGTCTCTCCAGATTCCTGGTTGGTGGTTTTCACTGTGACCTCAGTTCTTGAATGGGTCAAGAAAGGTCATTAATTTTTGGTTTGGTCAGCTTTTATCTTGCTATAAGGATAGAGGTGACTACTTCCAGTCTTTTAACATGTAGAAGCTGGAACTGATGTCGGCTTCAAATGATAATTCTTTTTGTTGTTTATTTGGAATGCATTTTCTGATATTCTGTGATCAGTTTAAATCCACTGAATCTTTTCTTTCCCTCACAAAATCTCTCTCATCTCTACAACTAATTATTTCCCTCTTTTTTAAACACAATAAAGCCATGAATCTTTTCTCACATCTTTAATTTATTTTCAGTGCAAAGTGCCCCGAGTTACGCACTCAAAGAGTAATTTAATACTCTGTGCCTCAGTTTCCAAACCCCTAAAATAAAGGGTTTAGCTTTGAATACTATGCTAGATTATCTGTAAATTTCCTTCTATTGCTAATATTCTCTGTAAAATCGTGTGTAAAGCAAAGTTTTGACAATGGAATTATAGCTTAGTCTTTTAAAGCGATGGTTCTCAAAATGCTGTTACTAAACTATTAGCATCACCATTATCTGGAAAGCTTTTTAGAAACACAAGTTTTGAGCTCCACACAAGAACTAAGAAATCAGAAACTTTGCATGTGGGACCCAAGAACTGTGTTTAAACAAGCCTTACCCTGCAGGTGATTTGGATACAAGCTACATTTGAGAACTACTGCATTAGGACAATGTATTACTTTACATAATCCTACTCTAAAGTTTTGGTAAATTAAATAATCATAATTTATATTTAGTATTTCTATCTATTTGAGCTTTCATATATTGGTTTTCAAAGCATCAATTATGTCTTTATTTATAAATATAACCTTTTGTATATGACTATCTCTTCATAGTATAATTTAGTTTCTGTAAGTGCCTGAGATTGTAGGTAGATGAATCATTTAGTATATCTATAGATTAAGTTGGGAATATTTGTCAATATAAATAGAAGTGCAACAATAATGTTACAGGGGTTTATGAGTATGACTTTTTAAATGAATTTGTCATAAATGCTTAGAATTTGAACTTCCACATTGACTCATGTAAATGCAAATCAGGATAAATTGCCAGTTATGACTTTTTCAAGGTACTAGATTTTATAAATGTGAACACAGCTAAAACATATTTTTTTCTTAATAGGCTTAGGAGCTTTTGTTTGGAGGATAAACATTTGAATATTTTGTTTGACCGCAGACAAATCATCCCATATTTTTCCTTATGTCAGTACTTACTTTCTTTCAATATGCATAATACATAACATAGATCAACATCTATTTCAAGAATACATTATTTTCTCAGGTGATAAAGCTTTAAATGAGTAACATAGATGCTTTTTGTAGAGTAGGTTCAATATCAGGTAAATGATTTGTAACCTATAAGCAAATAATTTTGACAAGGTTCTTTATAAATTTAGGTGGATGTTGAGAAGGGTGAAGAAGTCAAAATTTTCCACAACATATTCTAATATGACTCTCTTATAAAGCAACTATTTGTAACTTGTTATTAAAAAGAAAATCCATCTCTTCCCCCATGTCTGGACCAATGATTTTCTATAAAAATCTTCATGTAGGAAGGAAACAGTGATCAAGACTGTATTTTCAGTTTGATCCAAAGAACGTCTGGAACAGAACTATGATGTTTACTAAATATGTAAATTTCAAGGTTAGATCAATGAAATAAAAAAATAAAAATTTGGAACCCAAATATTGACTTAGAATAAACCTAGAGAAGCTCTGGATTCTGTTAAGAAATAAAGTCTTTTTTTTTATCTATTCAAAACATTTAGAGAGAATTGTTATTTGTCCTTTATAGTGGGAAAGGTAGCAAACCTCCTAAGTAGACTGATTCATTAAAGTTCTACTAATACATATGTGTTGTTATATTAACTGTAATGATGTCCCAATATAAAATTTAAATAGTATTCATAAGATAGAATTCTGAAAATTTAATCTGCTACATGGTCAGCATGTAAAGCATTAAATAGAGTGTAACAATCATTATTTATTTTTTTAAAAATACTGGTTCAAGTCCCCAAAGATGTATAATACACTGGGGAATATTTCTATTAAAATACAACTTAAAATAATAACAAATATAACTACTTTATTTTAGACTATCAGAAAACGATAAACCTGTTAGGAAGCAGTGACATATAAAAAGTAATCATGATTTTTAGTTTTCAGTCCTTTCAATTTCTTTTCTTTGTTTCTGAAGGAAACTAAGGTATATTTAAAACTGACTAGTTTCATGATCTTTTAATCTTGTGCTATAAGAATGGTTTCATTTGTCAATGTAGCTAAATTAAGAGGCACTGTTTACTTTTAGAACCTCATGGATTTTTACATATCTGTTTTATGTGTCACAACAACTAAAGCAATACTTTGTTTGCAAAAGGGTGAATTAAGAGCCATGGTAAAATTTACAGTAAAAAAATATTGACCTGAAAATAAAAAACTGGTAGTGTTCATATCAATACTTAAAACAATCTCTGGACATTAGCTCAATAAATGCTGTCTAATAAAAAAAAAAGTAATACATTTAAATATATAATCAATTACTTAATTAACTGAATATTTATATTGGATCAGATTATGAATGTAAATACACTAAGATCTAAAATGATGGAAGAAACAGAATTTACTTACAATTATTTTCTAAATTAAATAAGTAAAAGATATAAAATATATTTTGTTTTTGATTCTATGCCTGACAATGTAACATCTCATCTAAATGATTCAGAGAAAATTTAAAAAGAGCAACTCTTATGGGGTCTCATGACCCATTGATCTTGTTTCTTCTTGGGAAAATAGTCATATCTTCGACTAATTATTGATTTAATAGTTAATTCTTAGATTGCCGGTGTTAGAAAAACAAGCAGTGGATTACATTTGGTGGATGGTATTTTGTACTTGTTCTAGATGGCGAATGTAAATAAAGAAGACATTTTATCCAAAAATTTAATCCAGTGGGATTGAAAGAATGAAAGTTTTTGTATAACGGAAGAATACAATGTAGGAGAATGAAAAGTGTTATGAAATATAGGGAAAAATTCGAAGCAGGATTACCTCTAGCTTGTGTAGAGACTGGGACAAAAAAACAAATATGTGCACATAATATAATTCTAACCATTGAAAAGATAAAAATTAAGGTAATATTTAAATAAAATGTAATATGTCTACCTACATTGAAAAATGCATCCATATTGACAAATTTCAAAATATATAATTTTTCTAAATGTAAGCAAAATATAAAAACTAAATTTAATAATTATAATACATATAGCATGTTCTGCTTGTGGTCTGACAATGTTATTGAATAAGTAATAAATAAATAATAAATAAATACTTATGCATTTAAGTTATATGTTACATAAAATATATTTCATATTCATTTTAACAAAGTTAATTATGTAGTCATAATTTTTCACATTTTCCTTCATTTAATAAAATAAAAATATTTTAAATAAATTTATAAAATTTATTTGTATTTGTATATACAAATTTATAATAAATTTTAATTAAAAATAAATAACCAATTGTATCAACTAAAAATTATTATTTATATGTTTAAAAAATTATTTTCTTTCTTACATATTTGAAATTATAAAAATTTAAAAATACAATTTAGTTGAAATATATCACTATTTTTTTAAAAAAATATGTAACTAAAACACATTTTAAGTTTTTGAAAATTTATTTAAAACTTTTTGAATGATTTGAATGATTATATAAAGAAAACTACTACAATTTTAACATTCAGAGTCATTTAGTTGTTACTGTAAAGAATTGTTAATACATTTCAGGTAACACTGAATCTATTTATAGAGAAATTTAGGAGTAACATGAAGTAATATTGCAATATATTCTGCAGTTGCAAGGTACAATTTTGGTTTACTGCATTAATGCATATTATTTCATAACCACTATTTAGAAAATAAAAGAATCAAGAAAATGTACACCTCACACAACTGAGAAATGATTCTTCTTACATAAGACTTTCAGCTATCTGAAATAAAAAAATAACCGATTAATAATGTTATCTTTTTCTAACTTAAAAATTCTACTAAATATAAATAATGTTTATTCATCAATCACACCTGAATAAAGCTGGAGAAAGATAGAATATAACAGTTTAAACTTATTTGAAAGGTAACGAATTTTTTCTATCCAAATTCTCCCTGCAACTTAAAGCATTGTCTTTAACTTTGATGGCAGCACTATCAGAAATATTTCAAGACTTTTAGCTGCAATCAACTTTTCTTTCAAAGATATAAGGCAAATAATGTGCAAACTATTTTTCTTAGTTCTTTTGTCACCATGAAGCAGATTAAGATAGAACTCAGAATTAATAGTTAATATGCTAAATAGAAGTTCATATATTTTAATATTTTAACCAATTTCACATAAAATTTTATCATTAATGTTTTGGTGAAAGAAAATGTGATATTTTTTAGAGTTTTTCACAAATAATATCTTGTCCTCTAAAGTAATATTGAGTTAGGCAAGACCTTATGACTTGCTGTAGCCAATGGAATAAGAGCAGAATTCACATGTAACTTTCAAGTGCAAATATCTGTGTCAGTTTACAGTTCATCAAGTCTCTCTTTCTTATCACAGTGACTGGTATTCCAGATGGTAGAAGATTCATTTCCTACGTTATTGATTAGATGGAAGTAGAGCAGAAGACCCAGACATTTTACAATGAACATGAAATGTAAATGATAAATAAATCTTGCTTTTATTCACTTTAGAATAACCTGGCTTATTTTGTATGGATTTGAGGAAGTTTTCTAATAGCCAAGTCATTTGAATTTTGCTTCAATAAAAAAATTATTTGAATACATAAAATGTGATCATGTACTTATTGACATTATGATTGATGATCTTTTCAAATAAAACAGAGAGGATTAAAATCATATTTGTAAATATCAATATTTTTCAAAAAAGATTCTGTTTTATTAAATTTAGGAAAACACATAACTAGTGTGTATTTCTTGTAAGGTTTCAGGTTACCTTAGATTTGTGTGGGTTTGTGTGTGAGTGTTTGTGTTTCCCTAAACAGTAAAATATCCAAAAAACAGAACTTATATGTATTTGTGAGACATGTTAGGTCATGAATATTTTTTCATATATCAAAATACTTCAGGAAACAATTCTCACTCTTCACATTATGACCTCTCAAAATGCTAATGCTAACCAAGATAAAGAGTGCAATGAAATATGAAAATAACTGTATTCTGTGGTCTAAGTTGATGATTTCAGCTTCCTGTAGGCATTCTAGACCACAGATAATAAATCTAATGAGAATCCCCATGGGTTTCTGTTACTCAAGAAGTTTATAGATGTATTTAGATAATATTAATCAAAAATGTCTCATAAACAAATTCCATTTACTAAGTTTACTGATAAGATGTACTAAAAATGATTATTTCTTAATCTGCATCAGTTTTCAGAATATTTCATTTCCGTAGTTGGGGAAAGCAGCACAATGCAGAATTAAAAGCCTGGGTTTTTGTGCCACACAGAAAAGAATTTGAATCCAAATTCTTACTGAGTGTACTGGGACACATGAAAAAACTCTTTGAGTTTTAGTTTCTCCTCTGAAAATGAGAATTTAAATAAACTATTTGTAATACGTAACTGATTCATATACCTAGAATGAATATCAGGAAAAATTTACATAAAATGCTTAGTATCTGAGCCAAGTACACAATTCTTATTAGCTAACATTAATTATAGTAATTGTAATAATAGTAGTTGTCATTGATTATGCAGCAACCACAAAAATGATAAATAAAATTTTCTCATTTAAAGGGATAAATAAAAATGATATGTAATAGGTCAAAAAACAAAATAAATCCATAAGTGATTTATGAGAAAGTATATTTCCAACCATTTACCTGAGATATTTTACATGTGTATAAACATCTAGAAAACCATCTAACTCAAAGTTAGTTTAAAATAATATGACAATAAAATTATGAAACTAGTAATAAAAGATGCTTAGAAGTTATTACAAAAATCTCACTACCTGTGATTAGAAGTTGCATATATATTTTACTTGTAGATTTTAGTTACCTTCCATGTTGGCCAACTAAAATATGTAAGTCGAAAGCTACAGAATCAGTTTTTCCTATGTCTAAGTTGTTTAGGACAGGAATTTTAGATCCTTATGATGAAATTTTATTATGATGCTACTTTTCCATAAGTTCAAAATTCCTGTTTGCAAGGAACGTTATTAAATTCATAATCAAGTATTTATTGAGAACATATACTTTTCTGAGAGCTCTTCCATGAGAATATTTCTTAACAAATTGGAATTTTCTTTATTATTCTTCTTCATCTTAAAGGAAGAAATAATCATTAATATCCAAGAGACTAAACTAAACCTGAGTTTGAGAACACATACACACACACTCAGAGTAATAAACTACTTACACTTTTCTTAATGCCAATTAATTTGTCATGAATTCAAATATTAATTTTTTTATATCAAAAAATTTACATAAAATCTCAGTTCATAGATTTGGAGATCTTTCAGGATTGATGTTTTGAGAAACAAGAAAATGCTTCCAGAGCATTTTTCAAGAATTCTGCAAATACAAAATTAAGTGGTTATTTCCAGTCTCCTTTAAATTTTATATTTCCCATAACTTTCCATTTGGACCCTGTTTATGTACTTGCATGAGTGTTCACATGTGCATGTGCACACATATTTGTGTGTTTTAACTTATGGTACAATGGACAAAGGTGAGACAACAACAGATTTAAAAATACAATCTAAAAATTAACCTGTCAATCATAATTTTAAAATGTTTGCCTTGGACCTATAGAAGTTTGGAGTTAATATCTGAACTTCTTGTAATATCTAATAATACTTTTTTTGACAAATCTCTTCTTATTTCCAAGTTTCACTCTCTCAGATAATATAAAATATCTGACAATACAAAAATGTTTGATAATAAAACTAAGTATAATTTAATGAGAATTACTTTGGAATTCAATTAAGTTTCAGCAGCAATTATTTAAATGAATTATTCTCAAAAAGTCACTTCATTCAACAATTCACCAGCTCTGTAGACTGATCTCATCTGATTGATGCAAATTTGGAATATTTTTTTCTCAAGTTTAGGATAGTAGAATAATTGTAATTTTTTCTCTGTTGGTTAAAGTTTTTTATTCAAAAAAAAAATTCACATTTCCTAGATATCTTGATTAGTAAAGCAGTAGATATTGACAAGCATAAAGACACTGTAAAGTGCATGACAACCTCTGGTAGGTGCCAAGGGCAGCACCAAACAACACGAAGGTCAGACAGACTTTATCATATAACCAGAATTCACTTTCGAGATATGTGGTTTTTCTTCTTATCTCCTTTAATCTCCTGATCTCTGGACCCTTTATGTATAGACTTACATTGAATGGTTCCTGATTTTTCTTCATGACTAAGCAACTCCTTTGAGATCAACTTTCTACCTTCTTATATGCACACTGAGATACTGAAAATATAACTTCCCCATGATACTCGACATCAAGTAATGTCACAAGTTATTTTTCTAAAATGATAATAAAATGTATCAACTTTATGCAAAAACATACATGTTGACACTCAGTTTGCTATGTTCAAAGTAAAATACACAATTTTAATTCTGATATACAAGATTATTTGCCAACTTTACACTCATTTTCAGTTTAATCTTTTTCAATATCTATATGCTCTTATGCTCTATTCTCTTTAATCTTGTTGTTCCTCAAACGTCTTTTAATGTCCCTGAGCATTTCCCTGAGAATAACGTGCTTAGCCAGGTAAAATCCTAATCATCCTACAAAATCTAGTTTAAATATTAATTCCCAAATCTCTGCCTTCTTGTTTGTAACTCCATAGTATTTTACACTTACTTCATTATATTTATACTTTGTTTTCACAATTGTATCCTCCACTAGGTCATGATCTCATTAAGGACAGAAACCATGTTATGTTATTGCATATTCTTGTCCAAAGTAAGAAATTGTAAATAAACAAACAAAATTTATTTAATTATGGTCCCAATTCATAGAAAGTCCTGACCATAAATATTCTGTTTCACTCTTCCCATGATATGTATTTACCATGAGTTCATATATTTTAGTTTTTAGTCCAAAGATAAAATAAACATAATTGAATTAATTCTAGAGCTAATATTTAAAGGCTGCGATTTTTGATTCAGGACTAAATGTAAACTCATGAAGTCTGAGAGGGTTCCAGGCCTATTATCTCATGTTTTTCCATCACAACTAATTTTAATGCAATAAAAATGTCTGCTTGGTTGTTTACAAGCAACTAGGGGCTTGAATTCCTTCATCCAGAGCCACTAGAGACTCTAGATGAAGTAGTAGAATAAACAATTTAATGAATAAATAATTAACACACAATTAAAAAGTTATTAAAACAGACTAGCATTAGCGATCTGTATATTGGAGGTCTCAAAGGTCTACACTTGATAAGCATTCAATACTTTTATCTTTATTATTAATCTTAGTTAATGGCATTTTTAGTCTTAAGTAAGAGAATTTTTATAATATTCATCCTCCTAAGATCAAAAGTATATAATGCCATGCAAACTAAATTACTTAATTTTTATGTATAGATTTTTAGAGTAATATAGTTGAATTATTTTTATGTTTTATTTTAAAAATATTTCTAGATAAACACTACCGATCATAAAAAGTGCAGTGTTCTCATAAAACATCTTGTAGTTGGCCCTTGAGCTCTAATAAGCTTATTGTCTCAGAAATTCTGGAATATAGTAGGCAATTTAGATAATTCTCAATGCTAACCACTTTAATTTCTTGACTAACTTCTTAATAACATAGTTTATAGGGGCCTTCTCTTGTAACTATTGTTTCTTCTATGTTACTATGACAAATTTAGAGGTCTCCCAAGTACTTGTACAGATTCAATGCCTCTTTTTTAAATCATGATACTCTCCTTAAAGTAAGTTTTAAACTTCCTAAGATTCTGAAAGAAATTATTTGGCTACAACTATTTGGATGCTCCATGCCTTCATTCACTTAAAAAGTTATCCTGAGATTCTGGGAAAATGTGGCAGAGTGAGAGACAACCTCAGATCTTTCCCCTTAAAACAACAATAAGCTGAACATCTAAACCTGAACAAAAACACCCAAACTGCACACCAGCACATCTGAGCATGGGATCTGAGCATAAGAGCTACCACAGGTCAGAACCCCGGGTGTCAGGCAGTGGATTGGGAGTAATAAAGAAGCTGCCTCTCACAGCCGCGGGAGCTCCTTGCAGGAGGAGGGGAAGGGGTGAAGGTACGGCGACCTACCTAATGAGCCCTGCCTGGAAGTGCTGAGACTTTTTCTACGCAGCTGGCAGCAGGGCTCAGTCATCAAGGCAGAAAGCATAGAAGTGAGACGAGACAACAGAGAAACAACAGTTGATTTCTACTGACCATGGTTGCAAAACCGAGGCTGAGCCACAGTCCTCAATCCCGAGGGCCCCTCTTCCCATACCCTCTGAGACTGATCATCATGGAGCCCCAGGGGAATCTGTGCACAAACTACCAAAACTGTTGCTAACACTGACAGGTACTGTAATTGAGTGTAGCGAGTATGATTAAAATCTATAAGAAAATAAAAGTCCTTAGGCTCTATATAAAGCAGGGATCCAAGAGGCTTAGACGCCACCTACTGAAAACCAAAAGAAAAGTGCCTTCGTCGCAGAAGGCTAAAGAGACATCTTTATATAATAAATCTTTCTGGAAAAACAACAGAATACACTTCCATTAATGCCAGATGGAGATATAGTCCATTAAACACCATGAACAACCAAGGTGACAAGGCACCTCAGAAAGAAAGAGAAAAATCTCCGGAAAACATAGAAATACAGACATAGAAATATGCAACTTAAGTGACAGAGAACTCAAGATGGTACTTCTGAAAAAACTCAGAGAGTTCCGAAACGAGTCATATCAACAATTTCAGAAATTGCAAAAACAATTAGATGAGCAAAGCAAGGAGATTGAAACCGCCCCCCCCCCAAAAAAAAACACAAATAGAACTTCTGGAGATAAAAAACACACTGCAAGAGTTGAAAAATGAAATAACAAGCTTGAGAAATAGAGTCAATCAAATGGAGGAAAGGATCAGTGATATTGAAGACAGAAATCTAGAAATAAATCAGAAGAAAAAAGAGAGAAACCAAGGAATGAACAATAATGAAAGAGAAATACAAGAACTAGCTGATACCATTAGGAGAGGAAATATAAGAATAATGGGCATTACCGAAGGTGAGGAAAAGGAGCAGGAACTAGAATGCATTTTCAGACAAATAGTGGATGAGGATTTCCCAAATCTAAGGAATGAGCTAGAGCTTGGAATTCAAGAAGTCAACAAAACTCCCAATCATCTGAACCCCCAAAAAACCAAGACACATTGTATTAAAGTTATGAAAAATCAATGACAAAGATAGAATTCTCAGGACAGCCAGGGAGAAGAAAATGGTAACGTCTAAAGGAAAACCCATTAGATTATTATTGGACTTCTCAGCGCAGACCTTACAAGCTAGAAAGGAATGGAATTAAATATTTAAACTATTAAGTGAAAGGAACTACCAGCCTAGAATAATGTGTTCAGCTAAGCACTCTTTTAGATATGAAGGAGAAATTAAGATCTTTTCAGACATACAAAAATTGAGGGAATTCTCCACTACGAGGCCTGCACTATAGGAAATACTGAAATGGGTCAATTCACCTAATAAAAATAACAATAACAAAAAAAATACATAATTAGAAGTAAAGTGACTATCAGGCAAATAGAAACAGAGGAGTGCAACCCTTACTAGGAACACAGCATTATAATCTTAAATAATAAGAAGAGAATTGCTATAGCAAGATAATAATGAACATACAGCATAGATTGAAACAAATTGAGATAACAATGACTGAAAAGGGAAGGATTTGAAGATCCAGATTTGCAAAGAGGAAAAGAGATAAGTCACGCACAGAAGAAAATGGATGATGGTATATATATAACTAACCTTTTCCTATTTGTAATGGTATCCACACATTATAGAGTCAGAACTGACGTATATAACATAAAACAACAATAATCAGAGGCAAAACTCACAAAAGCCAACCAAAATAAAGAAAACAGACACAAAGACAAGGAAGCAATGGAAACACTGAGCTACCAGAAAGCAAAAGATAAAATGGCTCTAAGAAGACCTCATATTTCAATAATCACCCTAAATGTAAATGGAATGACCTAACCAAGAAAAAGGCACAGAGTTACAGAATGGATCAAAAAACAAAACCCAATCATATGCTGCCTTCAGGAGACACATCTCAGCTCCAAAGACAAATATACTCAAAGTGAAAGAGTGGAAAATGATATTTCAAGTAAATGGCGTTCAGAGAAAAGTGGGAGTAGCAGTCCTAATATCAGACAAAATAGACTTCAAAAAAAAAAAGATAAAAAAAGATACTGAGGGACACTTCATAGTGATAAAGGGAATCATGCATTAAGAAGACGTAACACTTATTAATATCTATGTTTCCAATCAGGGAGCCCCGAAATATGTAAAGCATTACTAACAGAATTAAAGGAAGAAACAGACCAAAACACTATGGTAGTAGGGGACCTAAATACCCCACTGTCGGATATGGACAGATCATCCAAACAGAAAATCAATAAGGAAATAACATCCTTAAATGACACATTACACCAACTGGACATAATTGACATATTCAGAGCCCTCCATCCCAAAACGGCTGCTTATACCTTCTTCTCTAGTGCACATGGAATATTCTCAAAATCGACCACATACTGGAACACAGAAATAGCCTCAACAAATATGAGAGGTGAAATCATACCAACCATATTCTCTGATCATAATGCTTTGAAACTAGAGATCAACTGCAAAAGGAAAGCAGGAAGAACCACAAATACATGGAGAGTAAACAACATGCTACTGAAAAAAAACTGGGTAGAAAAGAAATAAAAAGTGAGATCAAGAGATACATAGAAACGAATAATAATGAGAGTACAACATATCAAAATTTATGGGACATGGGAAAAGCC
>NW_011888807.1:2429309-2440290 GCF_000151845.1 Pteropus vampyrus
AAATAGGAAACAAAGAAGTCATACTGTCACTATTTGTGGGTGACATGATTCTCTATATAGAAAATTCTAAAGACTCCACAAGAACACTACTAGAAACAATAAGCAAATACAGAAAAGTCTCTGGAAACAAAATCAATGTTCAGAAATCCATAGCGTTCTTATTCTCTAATAATGAAGCATTAGAAAAAGAAGTGGAAAAAATTCCTTTTGCTATTGCAACAAAGAGAATAAAATACCTAGGAATCAATTTAACGAAACATGTGAAGGATCTATATAATGAAAACTACAAGACTCTATTAAAAGAAATCGAAGATACAAAGAAATGGAAAAATATTCCGTGATCTTGGATTGGAAGAATCAACATAGTTAAAATGATCATATTATCTAAAGCATTATACAGATTTAATGCAATCCCCATCAAAATCCCATTGGCTTTTTTTAAAGAAATAGAAGAAAAAAAATCATCAGATTTGTATGGAAGCACAAAAGACCCTTCACTGCCAAAGCCATCCTGAGAAAAAAGAACAAGGATGGGGGCATCACTCTGCCTGACTTAAAATTATACTACAAAGCAACAGTAATCAAAATGGCATGGTATTGGCAGCAAAACAGACACATAGACCAGTGGAATAGAATCAAGAGTCCAGAAGTAAACCTATATTTCTATGGGCAAATAATTTTGACAAAAAAGCCAAAAACATACGGTGGAGAAAGGAAAGACTCTTCAATAAATGATTCTGGAAAATTTGAAAGGCCACCTGCCAAAGAATGAAATTAGACTCTTGTCCATCACCACACGCCAAAAATAACTCAGAATGGATTAAGGACCTGAATATAGGAACTGAAACAATAAAATGCATAGAAGTAAACATAGGAATGAAACTCAAGGACCTTGGACTTAAAGAAGATTTTATGCATTTGACCTCAAAGGCAAGAGAAGTAAAAGCAAAAATAAATGAATGGGACTACATCAAACTAAAAAGCTTCTGCTCAGCAAAAGAAACCGTCAACAAGGTAAAGAGATAACCATCCGAATGGGAAAATATATTTGCAAGCAACGCCTCCAATAAGGGCCTAATATCCAAAATATACAAAGAACTCATACAACTCATTAACAACCGAAACACAAACGATCCAATCAAAAAATGGGCGGAAGACTTGAACAGACACTTCTCTGTAGAGGACATACAAATGGCCTACTAATATATGAAAAGATGCTCAACATCGCTAACTATTAGGGAAATGCAAATCAAAACCACAATGAGATATCATCTCACATCTGTTAGAATAGCTATAATCAACAGGACAAGTAATAAATGTTGGAGAGAATGCAGAGAAAAAGGAACCCTCATACACCGCTGGTGGGACTGCAAATTGGTAGAGCCACTATGGAAAACAGTATGGAGGTTCCTCAAAAAACTAAGAATTGATCTACCATATGATCCAGCAATCCCACTACTGGGTATTTACCCCAAAGTCTTGAAAACTTATATCCGAAAAGATGTTTGCACATCAATGTTCATAGCAGCATGATTCACAGTGGCCAGGACATGGAAGCATCCAAAGTGTCCTAAGATTGATAATTGACTAAAGAAACTGTGGCACATATATACAGTAGAATGTTACTCAGCCGTAAGAAGATATGAAATACTACCATTTGTGACAACATGAATGGATCCTGAGATAATCGTGCTAAGTTAAATAAACCAGACAGAAAAAGTAAAAAATCACATGATATCACTTATATGCAGGATATTAATCTAAAACCAACAAAGGAGCAGAACAAACAGAGACTCAGGGACATGGACAATGGACTAGTGGTTACCAGATGATAGGGCTTGGGGGAGGAGAGGAGAGATAGATGGGGTAAAGTGGGTCAAGTAAACGGGGGTAGGGAGAGGGTGAATTGGGTAAAGGGGATCAAATATATGATAGCTGAAGGAAACTGGACTTTGGGTGGTAAACACACGATAGAATATATAGATTTCAAATTATAATGTAAACCTGGAAATTTTATAATTGTATTAACCAACATTACCCCAATAAACTTAATTAAAAAAATAAGTTATCATAATTCAGGAAATAATTCTAAAATTCCCTAACAATTACCTCATTTCAAGGAAAACGTTGTATTTTTTCGTAAATAATTAATCTAGTTTTCAAATCTTTATGGTCAAATTGCTAGAAAAATTTGCAATTTTTTAATCAAATGTATGTATTTTATAAAAGAAAAACGGTATACTCCCATAAGTCCGTTCACACACACACACACACACACACGTAAAGTGATGTGTTACAGCATGATTGGGAAACACTTGCGATTGTGAAATACAACATTGCTCCATTTTCGTCATTAAATGTAAAGTAAGACACTATGGAGATTATCAAAACTACTACTTGACACTTTGATATCCTTCCTTAAATTTTTTTATTGTTATAAGTGTAAATGTAAAATACTCGTTTTCTAAAAATTCTTTAGAAAATTGATAATTTTTTACCATTCTTTTGTTATTTATATCATTAAATCCAAATTATTTTTTACATTCAATTATATTATAGCAATAACTCAGTATAGATGTATTTATAAAAATTATTAATAATAATATTATTGATAATCTGTGATATTCAAGCATTAAAAACTGGTTATTTAGACCTTATTTACTCTAATATAAATAATTCATTGTTCTCAACTACTTTAACTGTATTAGCACCTAACTACATAGTAAAGTAAGAAAAAATATATATGAAATGTAAATTTTCAAATATTTAAAAAAAATTTTTTAAATATTTTTTTTATTTTTCAATTATAGTTAACATGCGTAATATATTAGTTTCAGGTATATAACACAGCGATTAGACATTTATAAAACTTACCAAGTTGTCGCCCTGATAAATCAAGTACCCATTTTACACTATAAAGTTATTAAAATACTGCTTACTATATTCCCCATGCTATACTCTACATGCCTGTGACTATTGTGTAACCACCAATTTGTACTTCTTAATTTCCTTCCTAGCTTCGCCCATCCCCCCAAGCTGCCTCCTGTATTTGGCAGCCATCAAAATGCTCTCTGTACCTATGAACTCATTTCTGTTCTGATTGTTCATTTATCCTGTTCTCTAGATTCCACATAGAAGTAAAATCGTATGGCATTTGTCTTTCTCTGACTTACTACGCTCAGCTCAATGTCCTCTTTGTCCATCTATGTTGTTGCAGATGGCAAAATTTCATTCTTTTTTATGGCTGAGAAATATTCCATTGTGTATATGTACAACCTCTTCTTTATCCATTTAACCATTGATGGACATCAGGATCTTGGCTATTGCAAATAATGCTAAATTGAATATATGGATGCACTTGTCCCTTCAAAGTAGTGTTTTGGGTTTCTTCGGATAAATACCCAGTGGGATTATTGGGTCTTTCCCTATCTCTTTTTATAGCATTTGTTTTAAAGTCTGTTTTGTCTGGTATTAGTATTGCAACCTCAGGTGTTTTTTTGTTTTTTGTTTTTTTTTTCATTTTTATTTTCTTAAAAGATCTTTTCCCTTCCCTTTACATTTGGTCTGTGTGTCCTTAGATCTGAAGTGAATCTCTTGTAGACAGCATATAAAAGTGTTTTGTTTTCTTATCCATTCAACTACCTATGTCTTTTGATTGGAATATTTAATCCATTTACATTGAAAGAAATCGTTGATAGATATGTAATTATTGCCATTTTATTATTCCTATTTTTAATCTTTTTTTCTTCTCCTTCTGGTATCCCTAAGATGCGAATGTTGGCATGCTTGATATTGTACCAGAGGCCACTTAAACTATCTTCATATTTTTGGTTTTTTTTTTTTTTTTTTTTTTTCCTCCAAATTGCTGATTCGGTTCTCTATTTCATCTAATCTACTGTTGATGCCGTCTATTGTATTCTTCATTTTGGACTGGTTCTTTTTCATATTTTCTATCTCGATTTTTATATTTCCTATCTCTTTATTGAAGTTCTCACTGAGATCATTGAGCATTCTTATAACCAGTGTTTTGAACTCTGCTTTGGTAGATTGCTTGTCTTCATTTAGTTTAGTTCTTTTTCTGGAGCTTTCTTCTGTTCTTTCATTTAGGCCATGTTTCTTTGTATTCCCATTTTGGCTTCCTCTTTGTTTGTTTCTATGTATTAGGTAGAGCTGCTCTATCTCCTGGTCTCAGTAGTGGCCTTATGCAGTAGGTGTCCTGTGGGGCCCAGTGGCACAGTCTTCCTGGTCACCTGAGCTGGGTGCTCCAGGTGTGTCCCTTGTATGGGTTGTGTGTGCCCTCCTGAAATAGGTTACTATTTGCACATCAGTGGGAAGGATTGCCTCTCAGGTTGATTGGTTGTAAGAACTGGCCATAACTACAGTGGAGGAGCTATTGTGCAGGGTCTGATCCAAGGGAGCAGGATTTTCTTTAGCAGGGCTCTGCCTTCTGAGGCTACCAGATGTGGCTACTGGGTGTGTTGGTTCTGGGACCTCTATTGCAGGCCAAGGCCAGCCCCTGCCTGTGATCTGCCCAAAGCAACTTGATATGAGCTACAAAGTGATCTACAGACAGTTGCCACTTGTGCTGGGCTTGGAGGTGCCTGGGAGAGACTTAACTGTGAACTAAAGCTGACTTCTGCTGGTGCTGGGCTTGGGACTGCTTAGCAAGAGGTCCAGAGCACATTGGGTCCAGATGCTGCTTGTTTGGGATTTGGGAACCTCTGAAAGATTTTAGGAAAGCCTGCAGCATGAGTCAAAGCAGGTCATTTGGATGGAAAAGCCCTGGTGTACCCACAAGTTGGGTGGGATCTCAAGGAATCACCAGAGCAAAGTGAAGGGTGTTAGCCAGGTTGATGGAGACAGATGTAGCACCCTCCTTTGCCTGCATTCTGGGTTCAGTGAGAGCTCACCAAACAATGGCTTCTGCCAGCTCTTCTGGCTGGCAGAAAGCTGCCCTCAAGCCCTTGCCCTGAAGCAAGACAATTCATTTCCTCTCCTTATATTCCTGGCACCTTTCAAGCTGCTGCCCCAGCGCTGGAGCTCAGAGTGAGCAAATCTGTCAGCAAATAATTCCCTGTGTGGGTCCTTTAAGAAGAATGCCTGATACTCCAGCAACCTTCTGGTTCACTCAGCCACAATCTCTACTGGTTTTCACAGCCAGAAGTTATGGAGACTTCTGTTCCTGGCACTGAAACCCTGGGCTGAAAAGCCTGGTGTGGGACTGGAACCCACTCGCAGGAGATATCTCCAAAGCCTAGATATCCTTCCTGATTCTCAACCACCACACTCAGGTGTGGGACAGGGTGTAGGACCAACTCATTCTGTATTTCCATCCCATACCAGTCTCCAGATGGCTTCTCTGCATATCCTTAGTTATAAAACTTCTGTTCAGCTAGACTACAGGTGATTCTCATTGATGATTATTCTGTAGCTGTAATTTTGCTGTGATTGTGAGAGAAAGTATGCACAGTGTTTATATACTCTGCCATCTTGACCGGACCTTCGAGCCTTCAGGTACATTTTGAATAGTTATTTTGCAACAATGTCTTGGAAGCATTAGAGTTCATATAATTTTTTGTTCTTGTTTATGTTAACTTACAGTGACAATGAAATTTAAATTTTTTAATAAAAAAGTATATATAATTACATAGAGAGGTACATGTTCTCTTAACAGTTCCTATCGCATCTTTTTTACTTGAATTAATTGAGATATTACTTTTGATAAACTTCTTAGAACATGTACTTAACTTAAAGAGAATTATGGTGACTACTAAAGGGAAAGAGGAATTAGTAAATCCTTAGTAAATATTTATATAAAAGAAAATCAGAGTTGCAGAAGTGAAAGTAAGGAGACAGTAAGAAAGGAGATGGACACTTGAGAGAAGAAAAAGGGGAGAGAGAAAAGCAAAAGATCAAGGCTGTTGTGAAAATCAGTTTGGAAAACATAGAGAACAAGAATGCCAAAATCTGTGGGATTTTGTTTTGAGAATATTTTTTGAGGGCTTTTTTATTTTTTACTTTTTGTTATGTATAAGCTCTAAAATATGTTTTCCTTCTTATATATTTTTCTTTATTTTCTTCCTTTATTTTACTTCTAGAAAATTCTATATTTCCCACTAGTACATGTATGAGTAAGAATTTAGAGCAAAGGAGAAAAACAGCTAATATCTGATGACACATGAAGCCCTGTGCCCTTATGTAAATGTTGGACGTATAATTATAACACACACTATACAGTTAGAAAACAGAAATAGGTAATAATAAAAAAAACATGTTTAAGGAAAATAAAATAGGTTCTAGATTAAATGATTAGGTTGAAATTCCAGCAATGCTACTAGTAGCTGTTACATCTTGGCAAATTATAAATTTCTATCTTAATTTTACTCATGTGGAAAGGAGGAATAATAACATATAACTCATAGAGTTGTTATGAAGATTAAAATGAAGTATATGAAGTCACCAGAACATTGTTTGTCATTAGTAAATACATACTCCTATCCTAATTCTAAAATCAAACAAACAAAAAAAGCAAGTCAATATTTGTTATTTTTTAAAAGATTGTTAAATAATTTTTTTTATAAAATTCTATACAAATTCACATTAATTCATCAAACTGTGTAAGGAGGTTAATGCTTACAATTGAGTGCTAACAATTGTTGGGATGCTGTGGCGATTTTCCTGTAGACATTTTTATTCATATATAACTGGAATATATAACTGGTATTATTCCTTTCATAGAAGTGCATTTTGTGAACTTTTTATTTACAAATTTTTATTTTGAAAAAGATTGGTTGTTTCTTTTGCCATTATGCACTTGCATATGCTAATTTTAAGAAATCTGGGTAAATTTAACCATGTGGAAGGAGCAGATGTGCCTATTTATTTGCTAAGAGTTTAGGTCTGTAGATAGTAAGGTATCAAACTGTTGTGAACAAGTAGGCAATTTTACTCACTTCACTGAATTACCTAAACAGAGAGAGTAAAAACATAAACTTATTCTTACATTACTATTACTACTATTATTGCTTTTTAATTAAAAATATTATTGATATCATTTTTATTTTATTAAGGAAACTAACCAAGTGAATTGTTTGCTCACTCCAACTTTCTGCCCTGAGACATTTGCCAGAGATTGAAGTGGGGACAAGTTGGCACATGACTTTGCTGAGGTCGTAAAACAGAGATCAAAATTCAGAGTCTGAGACAGTTGGAATTTTTAAGACAGAATGCGGAAGAAGACATCCAGAAATCCATGTATGTATACGATGGATTTGTGCTAAGTAATAATTGCATATCATAGGGTAAGACTCACATGTGATTGAAAAAAAAAAGAGAGAGCAAATACCAATGAGCTATAAACTGAAATGAAACTTGAAAAGGTTTGTGAAATGTTCAGGTTTGAAAAAAAAAAAAAAAAACAAATAATAGACCACATGAAGCACTCAGCTTTGAGTGGAGATCTCAGGTCATGTTTCAGATTATAAATAAATTGTCCATAAAGTCTAGTTTAGACTCACCCTAATAAAATTTATAAATGAGATTTGAAAAAAAAATCAAGCTGAGTCACAAATACATTTACTACTGACCAGACAAAACTAAATATTCTTAAAGGAAAACAATAAGATTCTGATATTCAACAATAAAATTTACATGGTCCAGCATCCAGTAAAAATTTATTGGGTGGGAAAATATCATCTATGATCAGGAAAAAAATCAGTAAGTAAAAGAGAACAGAAATGATGAGTATAATATAATTATCAAACACAGCCTGAAAAGCAGCTATGAATCAGGAATTGTGGATAATGAACAAATATATATTTCTTATAAATCAAACTAACACAGTCTATCCTCTGGTGTTAAAATGCGGATCTCTTATGGTAAACAGCCACAAAAGTTAAAAAAAAGCATTGGCACATTACTAGAATTCCATTCAGTTACTAAAATGTCTCCAGTCCATCATTGTATCATATGAAAGTATCTCCAAAGATAAGTATACCCAGGTTTGCGGGCTTCCATTTGAACTTGTCAGGTTCCCAAAGCAAGAGTGGTTTCAGTAATACATTGCTTCACTCTTTCAGACATCAGGTGTAACTGAACTAACAGACAATATGAACTGTTGCTCTGAGACTCTTTCAAGATGTTAATGTAATGGATTTTTCTTATCATGTAACCCATTAATTCATCTCTTTACTCATAGTTATTATTTTTCCTTCTCTCCATTTATACCCCAATTTTTCTACCCTTGAAAGGAACATGAGGTTTACCACTGTGCTGATCTAGATTGCAGCAGGAATACTTAGTGCATCAAGTAACTCCCCTCAGTCCATTCCCATAAACACGGGTACAAAATTAGAAGGTTGCCTTTGCCACCAGAAAATATAGTAGCATTCACTATTAGCCCCAATTGTGCCAGATGGCGTGAAAGTACATCCAGCCCCAACAGACCCTTAGAAATTCTGATATAAAGGTTAAAAACATAGTTTTAGTTTCTCGCTTAAGAATCATTTCAGTTTACAGCCCTTGTAGTTGCAGCCCTGGTCCTATGACCAATGCGCCAAGTAGGGAAAACATATTGAGGTGATATGGAGAAAAAAGAATATCAATATCCTTCTCCTCCACCTCTTCTCCAGGTCTATCAGAAAAACAGTGAAATCTATCTTGTGAGGACACTCCTTTACCCACTTTATGTTCATGTTGAGTTTGAACACACACTCATAAAGGCATGTAAGCCAGCCCTTCATGCCTTTATATCTCCCCATTACTGATAGCGAATGTTTCAATTCTTTGTTAAAGTGATTATTCTGCGGAGGATATCTCTCTGCCCATTGTTAGACATTGTGGGCTGTAATGTGTTCTTGGTCTGAAGAAATAATGCTCAGCCATCCAAACTGGTGTATTATCTTCTGTTCAGATTTTTTCATTAATACTCTGAGATTTGTATCTACCATTGGGTAAGCAAAGCCCTGTCAAGACCATTTGTAACCTCCCAGAGCTATTAGCATCTGACTTATAATCTATGCTAAAGGCCTCCTTACCAAGGAATCTGCCATATAACCATAGTCTCAGTCTCTTTTGCTGGTAGATAGAACTGTTTTTATTGGCATTTTGTGCCTCAGAGAGTGCAAGAGGAATATGTCCAGATTCAGCTCTTTTTTACATAACACACATCCTATCCATTCATTTCATGGGCCCAGGTGGTCATCTCAAGGGTGCACATGGGGATATCTGCTTGTTCATTCCAATTACTTACAAAGCTGGAAGGGAGTACTTCTGATGACATCAGCATGTCTTCCTTTAATGCGATCCTCAAATTTTAATAGGGCCATGCCGTGTATGGATATTCCTTTAATAGCTAGGTTTCCATTGCACTCTTGTGAGACCATGAGTCAGTAAAAACCCAAATATAGGAGCTTTTATCACTGTTCAATTCTTCCATCACTACTAAGAAAACAGTATGCATTTCAGCCCAAAAGAGCTAATCTGTTTTTACTTTTTTCAATCTTTTCATCCACTGATCTTAATACAGCAGCTTTTCAAACAGAATGTTGTCCATTCACCTTGGAACTGCCATCTAAAAACCAAACAGCTCTTTGTCAGTTGAGAGCTGTTTATAGGATGCTGTCTAAGTGACAATAGAATCCAGTATCTCCTCACGCAATTCCAGAATCAGTAGTCCTAGGCAAAGAGGCTCCCTATCTCTCTTGTATCTCTTCCATTCATTCCCCAGGCAGTATGACACTGTACAAGCCATTTCCATTTCATTATGGAACTCTTCTGGGAACTGCCATCCCCATAGAGCATTATTCTGACAATACCCAAGATATTGTGAGTATTTCATATTTCAAGATCATTTTATGTCCATTAGTCATAGGAGTAACTTCAGCTAATAATGTCAGATACTAAGGTAGCAAATGCCCCTCAAATGGAAATTCTCTAGTCCCAAGTCCCAGTAGTCATAGTTATGTGGTACCCACAGGCTCTTGTCATAAGCACCAGCGTAGGCTCCACATAGGCTATTGCACAGAGAATTTGTCCTTACCAGCACTCCAGCTTCTATTCTACACTCTGTGGGCTCAGGCAATCTTATCAGTTCTAATTTAGCATTTCCAATTAATACTATTTGAAGAGATTTACAATGTTTTAAAATGCTAGGTAAGAGAAATATTTCCCAATCAAAAATCCCTGTAAAACAATAAGGTAAAACAGATGCAACTATTTCACATAATGCTTGTTCAAACGTTCCAATTCTCCTACAAATGTTTACCTTAATTTCATCAATTCTTAAATTTCTAGCTGTAGTCTCCATTAGGACTTCATCAACAGGGTTTAGTTTTACAATACTAGATAGAAGTGTTCCCCAGCCATACAAAACATCCATTCCCAATAGTACATTCAGTTAGAGACACAACTTCTTAACATAAAACCTGCTTACACATTTTAACTTTCACTATGTTATCAACCATTACATTTTTACATTCTCTCAATCTAATTGTAGCCTGAGTCAAGGCTTCACCAATGGGTTTTTGTACTACAGTATGTGGGATCCCTGGAAATTTCTGTTGCCCCCGACTCTTGCCCCCAACTGTTATTACTGGGGTGATGTGAAATCCAGTGTCGCCCTATTGGCATGGGGGAGAATGGTGGTGTTGTGCGTTGTCCCTCAGCTCTTTCTGCCAATGCAGCAAAGAATTATAGCTCAGTGAGATTTAGAAAAAGTAAGATTTACTGAAATTACATTTTAGAAGGAGACAGGCCACGCTAATGAAGGCTGCAGCCCTGTGGAATTTGGGAGGTGAAGAGATAAGACAGAGTAAGACCCAAGGGAGGAGAAGGTTTTCAGCAAAGGAGAGCTGTAACAACATAGAAGTGAAAAGATTTGGGGTTATTTTTGAGCGTGTTGGGAAGTCCTAGGTGATCCATATGTGAGGTCACCTTGACTGACAGTTGGCTACTATATAATACTTTACTTGTTGTGCATGTG
>NW_011888807.1:2440360-2467097 GCF_000151845.1 Pteropus vampyrus
GGACTGGTTCTTTTTCATATTTTCTATCTCGATTTTTATATTTCCTATCTCTTTATTGAAGTTCTCACTGAGATCATTGAGCATTCTTATAACCAGTGTTTTGAACTCTGCTTTGGTAGATTGCTTGTCTTCATTTAGTTTAGTTCTTTTTCTGGAGCTTTCTTCTGTTCTTTCATTTAGGCCATGTTTCTTTGTATTCCCATTTTGGCTTCCTCTTTGTTTGTTTCTATGTATTAGGTAGAGCTGCTCTATCTCCTGGTCTCAGTAGTGGCCTTATGCAGTAGGTGTCCTGTGGGGCCCAGTGGCACAGTCTTCCTGGTCACCTGAGCTGGGTGCTCCAGGTGTGTCCCTTGTATGGGTTGTGTGTGCCCTCCTGAAATAGGTTACTATTTGCACATCAGTGGGAAGGATTGCCTCTCAGGTTGATTGGTTGTAAGAACTGGCCATAACTACAGTGGAGGAGCTATTGTGCAGGGTCTGATCCAAGGGAGCAGGATTTTCTTTAGCAGGGCTCTGCCTTCTGAGGCTACCAGATGTGGCTACTGGGTGTGTTGGTTCTGGGACCTCTATTGCAGGCCAAGGCCAGCCCCTGCCTGTGATCTGCCCAAAGCAACTTGATATGAGCTACAAAGTGATCTACAGACAGTTGCCACTTGTGCTGGGCTTGGAGGTGCCTGGGAGAGACTTAACTGTGAACTAAAGCTGACTTCTGCTGGTGCTGGGCTTGGGACTGCTTAGCAAGAGGTCCAGAGCACATTGGGTCCAGATGCTGCTTGTTTGGGATTTGGGAACCTCTGAAAGATTTTAGGAAAGCCTGCAGCATGAGTCAAAGCAGGTCATTTGGATGGAAAAGCCCTGGTGTACCCACAAGTTGGGTGGGATCTCAAGGAATCACCAGAGCAAAGTGAAGGGTGTTAGCCAGGTTGATGGAGACAGATGTAGCACCCTCCTTTGCCTGCATTCTGGGTTCAGTGAGAGCTCACCAAACAATGGCTTCTGCCAGCTCTTCTGGCTGGCAGAAAGCTGCCCTCAAGCCCTTGCCCTGAAGCAAGACAATTCATTTCCTCTCCTTATATTCCTGGCACCTTTCAAGCTGCTGCCCCAGCGCTGGAGCTCAGAGTGAGCAAATCTGTCAGCAAATAATTCCCTGTGTGGGTCCTTTAAGAAGAATGCCTGATACTCCAGCAACCTTCTGGTTCACTCAGCCACAATCTCTACTGGTTTTCACAGCCAGAAGTTATGGAGACTTCTGTTCCTGGCACTGAAACCCTGGGCTGAAAAGCCTGGTGTGGGACTGGAACCCACTCGCAGGAGATATCTCCAAAGCCTAGATATCCTTCCTGATTCTCAACCACCACACTCAGGTGTGGGACAGGGTGTAGGACCAACTCATTCTGTATTTCCATCCCATACCAGTCTCCAGATGGCTTCTCTGCATATCCTTAGTTATAAAACTTCTGTTCAGCTAGACTACAGGTGATTCTCATTGATGATTATTCTGTAGCTGTAATTTTGCTGTGATTGTGAGAGAAAGTATGCACAGTGTTTATATACTCTGCCATCTTGACCGGACCTTCGAGCCTTCAGGTACATTTTGAATAGTTATTTTGCAACAATGTCTTGGAAGCATTAGAGTTCATATAATTTTTTGTTCTTGTTTATGTTAACTTATAGTGACAATGAAATTTAAATTTTTTAATAAAAAAGTATATATAATTACATAGAGAGGTACATGTTCTCTTAACAGTTCCTATCGCATCTTTTTTACTTGAATTAATTGAGATATTACTTTTGATAAACTTCTTAGAACATGTACTTAACTGAAAGAGAATTATGGTGACTACTAAAGGGAAAGAGGAATTAGTAAATCCTTAGTAAATATTTATATAAAAGAAAATCAGAGTTGCAGAAGTGAAAGTAAGGAGACAGTAAGAAAGGAGATGGACACTTGAGAGAAGAAAAAGGGGAGAGAGAAAAGCAAAAGATCAAGGCTGTTGTGAAAATCAGTTTGGAAAACATAGAGAACAAGAATGCCAAAATCTGTGGGATTTTGTTTTGAGAATATTTTTTGAGGGCTTTTTTATTTTTTACTTTTTGTTATGTATAAGCTCTAAAATATGTTTTCCTTCTTATATATTTTTCTTTATTTTCTTCCTTTATTTTACTTCTAGAAAATTCTATATTTCCCACTAGTACATGTATGAGTAAGAATTTAGAGCAAAGGAGAAAAACAGCTAATATCTGATGACACATGAAGCCCTGTGCCCTTATGTAAATGTTGGACGTATAATTATAACACACACTATACAGTTAGAAAACAGAAATAGGTAATAATAAAAAAAACATGTTTAAGGAAAATAAAATAGGTTCTAGATTAAATGATTAGGTTGAAATTCCAGCAATGCTACTAGTAGCTGTTACATCTTGGCAAATTATAAATTTCTATCTTAATTTTACTCATGTGGAAAGGAGGAATAATAACATATAACTCATAGAGTTGTTATGAAGATTAAAATGAAGTATATGAAGTCACCAGAACATTGTTTGTCATTAGTAAATACATACTCCTATCCTAATTCTAAAATCAAACAAACAAAAAAAGCAAGTCAATATTTGTTATTTTTTAAAAGATTGTTAAATAATAATTGTTAATAAATTTTTTTATAAAATTCTATACAAATTCACATTAATTCATCAAACTGTGTAAGGAGGTTAATGCTTTTGAGCGTGTTGGGAAGTCCTAGGTGATCCATATGTGAGGTCACCTTGACTGACAGTTGGCTACTATATAATACTTTACTTGTTGTGCATGTGCTTACCCAGAATTTAGTCTGTTATAATTAGATTGATGAACTTCCAGGCATAAACATAGTATTATAATGACAGTACAAAGAGGCTTAAATCATGGGAAAATTAGGATAGTACCTTTTGCACAGGCATCTGTGGCCAGATTAAATAAACTATAGATTATGGCCCTTCTGTCCTTTGAATCTGGGAATGCAGGAGGAATTCTCTAACTACCAATAGGGTGTTCTTTGCATGATCTCTAGGCTGGGCCCCTATTCCATTGTTTCCCGATTGCTCATATCTGACTAGCTACCTAACACAACTATTTTATCCCATCTTGTGCAGAAGGTTTTGGGTCCCTAGTGAAAGTACTACCCTAAGAAATCTGGACCCTTTTGTCAATCTTTAACTTGATTAATTTGCCTAACTGCTGCCCCAAGCAATTGATGGTTAGGTTTCTCATCAATTTTTACCTTCTGACATTGAAAATTTCTCCAAACTGAGGTAAAGAAAGGGACTTACTTAATGTTCGGAAACTAGGAGAGGTTTCTTTGGCCTACAAAGCATTAGGTAGTGCTGTATTAAAACCTTTGTCTTAACTCCATTAATGTCCATTTTATTCATCTTATTTCTTAGTAACCACCTAAGATTTCCATCCTGCTGAAATGAATTCAGTGACTCTCATGTTTCTTTTTTGTTCTGCCTCTTTCAATATTTTCTTTATTTGCTTTATTTCTCAATAACCATTTAAAAATTTATACCATGTTGGGAAAAGTCCCTTGACACTCCCCATGGACTCTTCCCGTTATCTTGTTAATTAACCTATGGTCTTTATTAGCATCTGTAAAACCAATGAGGGGAAGCTGAGATAACAAATCTGATAAAGCTTCTGAAACTGTGCAATTTTATAACAGTAAAGTTACATGGGGTGTTCATGCAACAGGAACCCTCTTAATCAGAGCACTTACCATAACATGGACAATGGACATATTCAGTGAGTGAATATCTTGGTCATGATAAAGCTTGCATAAGAAGCATATCAACTGCTTCATCTGGGGTGTTCCATTCAGCATTTATAGAGGAATTGGGCAGTCCCCCTTCTCAGGGTAAACAAATATTGTGGTGGTTTTTATCCAGTTTACCAGGCTGGCTCTACCCTTGGTAATAATCTCTTGTGTGTCTGAATCACATGTAGCCATCTATGACTGTTTCATAGTGAGCTATGGGTACTGTATCAACCCAAACATACTATTCCACTCTGTAGCATTTAAAACCAATGACACAGGCCCCAAATTAGTTACTCTTACAATTCACTTCAGAAAAAGTTCCTCAGGAAACAGATAATACTGATCTACAGAATAAAACAACTTCTTCATATTAAATCCTCTGGTTTCAGTTGTTTCTTGGTTTTGCTCTCACCCTATATTAACTACCTTTTTGGTGACCAGAGGTCTTAGAGGTACTTTCTGTTTTCTCTACATAATCGATAGATAAATTGATAAAGAGGTGTGGTACATATTACAATGGAGTATCATTTAGCAATAAAAAATAACAAAACTTGCCATTTGCAACAACATAAATGGACCTAGAGGGTATTATGCTAAGTGAAATAAATCAGAAAGAGGATGACAAATACCTTATGATTTCACGTATATGTGTAATCTAACAACAAAACAAAACAGAAACAGATTCATAAATTCAGAGAACAAACTGATGGTTGCCAGAGGGGAGGGAGATGAAACAATGGGTATAAAAGATGAAAAGGAACAAGATACAATGTGATAAATTTAAAATATATATTGTAACCCTGGATAAAATCTCACAATGAAAGAAATAAATAGAAATATAGTTATTAATAAATAGATGAGTAAAATTAAATATTAAAGAATAATTCAAAAGAATTAAAAAAAAAAGAAAACTTGCAATAGAAATAAAAATCCCAGTAGGTTTTCTTTGTTGTTGTGGTTGAAATTAACTAGATGGTTCTGAAATGTTTCTGGAAATGCAAAAAGTAAAGAAACACACACACACATCAAAAAAATAAATAAAAAGAATAAAGATGAAAGAAAGTTTGTGCTATCTATTTCAAGATTTACCACATAGCTCTACTAGTTGTGGTAGGTAAAATAAAAATAGCCCCTCAAAGATGTCCATATTCTAATCCTTGGATCCTGGAATCTTACATGGCAAAGATGAGTTAAAGTCGCGGATGGATTGAAGTTTGCTAATCAGGTGACCTTGCAATGGAGGATTATACTGGATTATCTGGCTAGGCCCAACATAATCACAAGATTCCTTATAAATTAAAAAGAGAAGCAAAGGAGAGAAGACCAGAGAGATGATAGCATAAGAAGGACTCTGCCTGATATTTATAGATTTGAAGATGGAGGGAAGTGTAAGAAGCAAAGAAAGTGAATGAACTCTAGAAGCTGTCAAAGACAGGAGAACATATTATATTTTGCAGTCTCCAGAAGAAATGTAGTTCATCCGATACCTTGATTTTTGTCCAATGAGACTGACGCATTTTAAACTTCTGATATCCAAAACTGTAAAATGATTAAAATGTATAGTTTCAAGCTATAAAATTTTGGGTAATTTATCACTGTAGCAATATATATAAAAAAACCTAGATAGCTTAATATTTGCTTAATAGACATGTAAAATCAATGAAAAAATAGTCCAGAAATAGATCCATATATATCTGGTCAATTGAATTTTGACAAAGTTGCAATGATAAATAAATGGGGAGAAGAGAATCTTTCATATAGTAAAAATAATTTACTTTGATCTTTACATGACGCCATAAAACATAAAAATTAAAACACAATGATTCATAAATCTAAATATAAAAACTAAAACTATAAAACATGTAGAATTAAACATAGGAGAATATTTCCATAAACTTGAGGAAAGCTATTTTTTTCTCACAAAGAAAACAAAAAGTACTGTTCTTAAAATTACAGGCTTCCAGTCAAAATGGCAGAGTAGGTAAACACTGTGCTCACCTCCTCTCATGACAACATCAAAATTACAACTAAACTACAAAGCAACTATTATCAAGAATTGCCTGAAATCTAGCTGACAGAAGTCCTATAACTGGGAACATAGAGAAGAGGCCACCTTGAGACTGGTAGGAGGGATGGAGACATGAAACGATCTAGCACCATACCTGCACATAGCAGTTGAGAATTGGGAGGGGTACCTTGGAGGTCCCTCCTGAGGAATGAGGGGTCCAAGCCCACACTGGGCTCCCCAGCCTAGGGTTCCAATGCAGAGAAAAGAAGTCCCTACAACTCGGATGTGAAAACCAGCAGAAATTGCACCTGAGTGAGACAGTGGGTGGCTGAAATTGCAGATATTTCACTTAAGGGGCCTACCCATGGATTTACTTGGTGACAGATTTACTCTGAGCTCCAGGGCAGCAGCTCAAAAGGTGCCAGGGACATACAAGAAGGAACTGACTTGTCTAGCTTCAGGGCAAGGGCTGAAGGGACAGCATTTATTAGACAGAAGAGCTAGCAAAAGGCATTGTTCTTTTCTTAAGCTCTCCCCACACCCAGGGCGTGGATGCAGGCAGCCACCATTTCTGAGCCTCCATTAACTTGGTTAACACTGTTTGCTCTGCCCTAGTGATTCCCTGAGATCCCATCCCACCCAAGCTGCTTCCAGTGGCTTTTCCATACAAACATCCTGTCTTGGCTTACACCGTGAACTTTCCTAAAATCTCTCAAAGATTCACAAAACCTAAACAAGTGGAATCTGGTCTCAATATGTCCCATACCTCTTGCTGAGCATCTTCAAACCTGGCAGTAGCTGCAGCCAGCCTTGGTTCGCTGCTGAGCCTCTTGAGGCACATCCAGGCCAAGCTTGGATAGCAGCCATCTGCAGATTGCTTGGTAGCTCATTCCAGGTGCGCCTAGGCAGGACACAAGCTGTGGTTGAACTTGGCCTGTGGTAGCCACCCCCCACCCAGGAGGCCAGGGACCACACCAGGGGACAATGCACCCAAAGGGTAGACTGGATAGGCACCAATACACAGCTAAAGTGAATCTTGTTGCATAGGGCCAGCCCCTTCACAACAGCTCCTCCACTTTAGTCATGGCCAGTCCTCACAACCAATTAATTAAAGGGTCAGCCCCTCCCATTGATGAGCAAACTACAACAAGAGGGCACATACAAAAAACACACCTGAATCATCCAGATACCCAGGAAGGACTGTGACAGTGGGCATACAGGACACCACTCAACTAAGATCAGGAGACATAGCAACTCTATCTAATACACAGAAACAAACACAGGGAGGCAGCCAAAACAGGGATACAAAGAAACATGTCCCAAATGAAAGAATAGAACAAAGCTCCAGAAAAAGAACTAACTAAACAAACTGTAGACAAGCAATTTATGCAGATACAAAAGTCTGGTTATAAGGATGCTCAGTAAACTTAGGGGAAGAGTAGATGAACTTTAACAAAGAGATAGAAAACATAAAAATGGAGATAGAAAACAAAGAAAACCCCATCAGAAATGGAAAATACAATAACTGAAATAAAGAATATGTTAGAGGAAATCAACAGTAGATTAGATGAAGCAGAGGATCAAATAAGCAATCTGGAAAATAAGATATCAGAAAACACCCAATCAAAACAGAAAAAAAAAAAAAAAGAATCTAAAACTATGAGGATAGTTTAAGGGGCCTCTGGGACAACAGTAAGCATGCCAACATTTGCATAATAGGGATACCAGAAGAAGAGAGAGCAAGGAATTCAAAACCTATTTGAAGAAATAATGAAGGAAAACTTCCCTAACCTGGAGAAGAAAATAGTTATACAATCCCAGAAGTGCAGAGAGTCCCAAACAATATGAATTCAAGATGCCCACGCTAAGGCATATTATAATTAAAATACCAAAGGTTAAAGACAAAGAAAATCTTAAAAGCAGCAAGAGAAAAGCAGTTACCTACAAGGGAACTCCCATAAGACTAACAGCTAATTTATCCATGGAAACTTTGCAGGCCAGAAGAGATTGGTATGAAATATTCAAAGTGATGAAAAGCAAGGAACTACCCAGCAAAGCTATCATTTAAAGGACAGATAAAGAACTTCCCAGATGAGAAAAAGCTAAAGGAGTTTATTACCACCAAACCAGTATCACGTAAAATGTTGGAGAAACTTCTTTAAGAAGAAAAAATTTTTAAAGATCAAAAATACGAATAATCAAATGGCGATAACTACATATCAACAATTATTCTAAATGTAAATACATTAAATTCTCCAATCAAAAGAGAGGCTGGATGGATAAGAAAACAAAACTCATACATATGCTGCCTACAAGGGACTCACTTCAGATCGAAAGACACAAACTAAAAGTAAAGGGATGAAAAAAGATGTTTCACAAAAATGAAAACAAACAAAAAAGCTTGCATACCAATACTTATACCAGACAAAATATACTTTAAAACAAAGGCTATAACAAGAGATAGAGAAAAACCCAGTAATCTCACTTCTGGGTATTTATCCAGAGACACTCAAAACACTACTTTGAAGGGACATGTAAATCCATATGTTTATTGTAGGATTATTTATAATAGTCAAGATATGGAGGCTACTTGGGTGTCCACAAATGCATGAATGGATAAAGAAGAGGTGGTACATATATACAATGGAATATTACTCAGCCATTAAAAAAAAAATGAAATCTTGTCATCTGCAACAGCATGGATGAACCTAAAGGGTACTGTACTAAATGTAAGTCAGACAGAAAAAGATAAATGGCATATTATCTCACATGTAAAATCTAAAGAACAAAATAAACAAACAAAACAGAAACAAATTCATAGATACAGAGAACGCTTTGAAGTTTGCCAGATAGGAGGGTTGCAAGGTAGGTAAAAAAGGGGAAGGGATTAAGAAGTACAGATTGGTAGTTACAAAATAGTTATGGGAATATAAACTATAGCATAAAGAATATAGTCAATAATATTGTAATAACTACGTACGATGTTAGGTGGGTATTAGATTTATCAAGGCAATCAATTTGTAAGTAATACAAATGTCTAATCACTATGTTGTACATCTGAAACTGATACAATATCACATGCCAATTATACTTAAAAATAAAATATTCAAAAAAGAACATGAACATGAAACATACTTAATCAAAATTATATATGATCTTCAACAGACATAGGGAAGGAAATACATAGGTAAGTCATAGAATTAGAGAAAATGTTTGTGATGTATCTATCTTACAAAGGACTGAAATCCATAATATATAAAGAAGATTTTAATTTAAAAGAAAAAAGGAGGGACTGGTGCACAAATATTTAAAATCATTTACTTATTATAGTAAAATATAGAAACAAGCCTAATATCCATCAATTAGTAAATGGACAAATTAAGGTATGTGCATACAATGGAATAGGATTCTGCAATAAAAATTATGAACTTCTGATATATACAACAACAAAGATGAATCTTAAAACATTATAATGAGTAAAACAAACCAAGTACAGGAGCAAACCAGGTGCATGCAATGTTTCCATTTATATGACTTTCTAGTCAAACTAGTCCATATCCCTGGCAGAGATCAGAAAAGGGTGACCTGAAGTAGGAGGTCAGGGTGGATTGACAGCATCAAGGAATGAGGGAACTTTGTAGTTATAGAAATATTCTAGATTTTGATTAGGGTAGTAGTTTTAAAGTGCATACATTTGTCAAAACTTATTGAACTGTAATCTTAAAACTATATTTTATTATATGAAATTATATGTCTTATAGTTCACATATAAAAAAGAAAAATCAAACATATTAACCAGTTGTCAAACACTACCTATAATATGATAAGAATAAAATGTAAAGTCCCATGTTCATAACTCTTACACAAATGTAAATAAATCACAGATTGGCTTCTTCTGTGGAGCTCTTCTGCTTTGGAGACACATTATAATGCTAAGTCCATATATTTGGATTTAATGAGGACTGGATTCAAATTTGCCACGCTTTCTGACTAAATAAATAAACACTAAACTTGCATAAGTCTCAGTGTTTTCAAGTATAGAATTTGAATAATACTGCTTACCATGCAGAATTGTTTTGAGTATGAAAGTTGTCTCTTACCCTTGCCTGTTTCACTTCAAATTTCTAAGATATGCAAGTCCTGGACTGTATCAAGTCATATTGCAGGAGATCAAGTATACCAAATTGGACCCCATTAGAACAAAACTCTACCTTTTCTCTTCCAATAATTTGGGAGGGAAATAATGTCAACTTCCTTTTTCTTGAAATGTTTTCTTGAAATGGAATGTTTTCTTGAAATGGAATAGGGATTAAATGATTATATATCTAGGAGACGTAAAGAAGTAAAATCTCCTTCCTTTGTGCCTTGGAAGAGAACAGAAAAGTCATGCTGAGTATTTATTTCTCTTTCTCTCAATATTAAAAAGAAAAAAAAAAAAGGAAAGAAAATCAAAAAGAACAAACCCTCATAATATGTTCTTTTGAAAGATATCTTCCATTTTAGAAGAAAATTGGAGCCAGTATAAGACTCAGAAAAGGGGGCAATAATTGGAACTGGCCTCTCCACCTTGGGTGAAGTTTAGACTTTCAGAAAGATGAGAAAATATAAAATTATAAAATAAGATAAAATAGGCACAGTTCCTTTGTTTGCCAGTTTTAGGAAGCAAAATAAAGACTGTGAAGAAAAAACCAGCCAGGAATCAAGATTGCCCATTTCACTAGAGGGTCTCATCAGGAAACTGAATACATTGGTAGGGAGATGTACAGAGTCATTAAAGCAGAAAGAAAATGGAACTAGCCCAGTGCCTAATTGCTTTGCGCTAAATATGACTTCCTTCTCTCCCTGTTGTGCTTGTGCTTTGTCATCACTTTGCAACTCCCAAGAACCTAAATCAGAGACAGGGCTGATTGGGACAGGAAGAAACAACAATATCGCTTCTAATGTGAGAGTGAGGAAGCATCCCAACATCAAATGCTGGGCAATCTCATTTTAGCTGTTCATTTGTGCTTTGGATCAGTGCTGTCAAACCAGAAAGTTGGAAACTGAAGCCCATGGTTTATACACATGGAGAAAATAAAAACATTTCGGTATATTGAGATTTAAGTAGCAGAGCTTAGAGAAGAAGACTTTCTTTCATGACAGATCCCCAAATGTTCTGTTAATAAATCACTGACAGAGCTCAGGAAGCTTTGCTCCATTTCCAACTCTACCATTATTCTACTTCCATTCCATTGAGGTAGAAATGATTTAGGGATCACGCTGGTCTTTAAAGCATTTAAAAACATGTTGATCAAATAGGCTGCACTTTGAAGCCTGAAGAGAGGGCTTTATTATTTGCTTTCCCTTTAATTATGTTTATCTATTACTAAAATACAAACAAATAATAAAGTTTCAAACATGCCATGTACAATTTTTCCTTTTGTAAAAAGAAATTAGATATTGTTACTATTAGAAAAGTAGGAAGAAATCTACATTCCTGTTACTAAATAAGCTTTAGAAAGATTGTGGTGTCACCTTCAAAGCCATAGTGCAACATAAATAATATCCTGCTGTTTTAACCTTGTTTGTGTAATGCAGCTTACCAAGTGCATTGAATAAATGATGCAATAGTTCCATAAATATGTTGACATCACCTAAAGTGCACAGCTGTTCGGTTCAAAGGAAACAAGTATTCACCCATTATCCAAAATTTTATTGTAAAATAATTACACAAGGGCTTTGCGGGAAATTATTTTGCTTTTGACACTTTATAAAGTACACACACCAAAAGACTGACTTAATAACAGTCTCCATAGAAAAAAATTCTAAATCCTGTACATATGTTAAAGAGTGCTTATCACAAGAAAGCAATTATGTTATTTTACCTTTGCAAATATTTTGCCTTATGCTTTCTGATGGCATTATACTTTATTAACAAGCCCTAATTACAGAGGCAATTAGTGAAAATGGCATGAAAGAGTTGTTATGAATATCAGTAATGGTGATATAATCATTAAATTTGATTATTTTAACCTCATTATATTTTAGCCAATTATTCATTTAATATTTAAATTTTCTTAGATTATAAATCTATTTAACTGTAAGAAATTTATATAATAATACTCAATGTTTTTCTTATGTTTATACACAAATCGATGTGTTGTTTTGGTTGATTTTCTTTAGAAACATTCATTTTAAGTACATTATTCAGAAAAATAATCACAAATTAGGATGTCTTGAAGAGTAGAACACACATGAAATATGAAAGTATTAAATAGATCAATTGTCAGTATTTATAACATCTTTAGCTATAATGATATCTACATGAGTAAAATGAGCTATCTAATTTTTTTCACTGAGTTTTTTCAGATTCTGTGTTATTCATTGAGAAAATGAAAGAAATTTGAGCAAGATACTTTTTATGTGAGGGTCAGCCATCTTAAGAGCAAAACTGTATTCCAGCTGTATTGATGTGCAAACCTCAGAGCCATCTGCAACAAGTTCTAGTGGGATGAAATTTAAATAAGATTGATAATGTTAAATGAAGATGAACAAAAAATATTCTCAAGCTATTATTGCTTAGGAAAAGAATGGAGGCAGAGTATGACGTACAGAACTAAATCTGGAAAAAAAGTTGATATGTCCATAGTTTTGACTGACTCCTGTTCCTGTTCCATTTTTATTCTGTGCCTGACAGAGTAAGTGTTCAATTCTCAATAAATAAGTTAACTATGTTGACTGGAATCTATGGTAAAACTAGCTTAGTACATATTTAGTCCATTGTAGTTACAGCTGAGGAAAACTTGAAAGATAAGATAAACTACATGCAGGGGAATAAGTAATGGAGATACAGTGTTTTGTATACATGTTCACTAAACGTTTAGTTGGTGGTCAATACGCAGTCAATGGTGACATTTTGTTGGCACTATTATTAATGTATTCACTTTTTATTTTCTCCTTTTCAAATTTATATGGAAAGTAAAACAAAAAAGACACTAATAGAAATTTCACTCAAAATTCAGATATTTTCTACATTAAGTTTAAGCTTGAGTTTTGAGATTAAGAACTCTGACTGAGCAATGTTATTTATAAACAAATGAAAATTATTTTTTTCTGAAATTCTTACCTATAACCTTTTTCTGCTATGAACTCTGAAGCAGAATTAGGACATCAATATCTAATTTTGAATAGCCCTTTGTGCTCTGCAATTCTAAGATTCTATTTTGAATTTTAACTTGAATTTCTATTTAGAATTAAAACGTAGAATGATTCACTGCTTCTGAAAACAGGCATCAGAATTTGTTCTGTATGGTTATTATGGAATGTTACGTTAATTAAACAGTGTGTGCTTTGCTAAAATATTTGCAGTAGTGACTATTTAAGAGTTAACAAAAGAATATAAAGTTAAATTTATTGTTCTAAAGAATAGAACTAGGACCAAGATTTGGAAAATAGAGTTAATAAATTTCCACTCAACATAAGGAAGAACTTTTAGCAATGAAAGCTATCCAAGCATGGTAAAGGCTGCATCTCAAGCAGTCAGTTCCCTGTCATTGGAATTATTCAAGCAGAAGCCAGATATATGACTATCATTTGGGGATGATGTGCATGTGGTAAGAAGTGAAATTATGTGACCTTTAAGGTTCCTTCAAATCGCATTATGATTATAAGTAAGATGTCTGATTGAAAATAGTTTAGCATAGATATGGTGATGCTGTAATATCAACATAGTCAAATTCAGCCAGGGAAAGAATAAATTGAAGATACCATCTTGATTAGGGAAAACAAGTATATTTTCTATAATCTAGTAGCAATGAGGTATAGGGTAAGAATTTTCAATGAATCAGTGCTTGGCATGAAGGATATACAAGGATTTAGTGTTTTGGCCTCAGTCCATATGGAGTTACTTATCAACAGGCAGCAAATTGCTGTGAATCATGCTGGAATGAATCTGCTGCCCACAATACCAACACTGTGTAATGTCACTGTCAAATGCATAGTGCTTGCTTCTAAATGTAACAGAAAACCAATGACTGATTCTCTACTTCCAATCACCATTTTGACTGTAGGTTCTAACTAAACTCAACTTTCAGTTATAAAATAAAAAAGGAGATTGACATTAGGACTAAACCACATTAAAAATGAAAATTTAAATAGTAGTATTCTTAGACTTTTATCAGTGTAAACAATGATCTGGGGTAGGTATATAATAAAATTGAGATGGACTTTCAAATCTTCACTACTTCCTATCTCCTCAGGCCCGTGCTCTGAGAGGCTTATCTATATAAATAAACTTTCTTATTTCTGGTTTTTGGTTGGAATCTGACAATGAGGGAACTGGCCAGAACGTGCACGTAGGAAATAGAAGCCATATTTACATGCCTTCAAATAATCTCACATTTAGAAATACAGGCATTTAAAATCCAAATCTCATTCCTTACATACACATACCTAGCTCAAGTTATTAGGAAGAAGAGTGTTTTCTAAGACACTTGATGTAGAAAAACATGTAATTGTTCTATTTAAAAATTAAGGACAATATTTAAAATGTAAACCATTCAGCAGATATAAATTGCATGTTTTTTAGATTTAATAAAGTTTAATTTACCTTGAAATATAAACTTATTTCATCATTTCAATGAGCAATAATAGAATATTTAAGACTCATCAACTGGAAAAAATTTTTACATAATTTTTTTTGTTGCTTTAAATATTAATTCCTACTAAAGCAATATGTTTGACATTAATGTTAACAATGTTATTTTATGGTTAATTTTTCTTCTGTATAAGTAGCATAGAAATGAATAATAACAATAAAAATATTCCATTATTTGGCTTGAGATAATAGAGAGTAACCACGGCTTCTTAATTAAGTCTCTGTAAGGAATAAAAAAAAATGGAAGCAAACATGTGGTGGTACTAAAATATATTTACTGATCTGGCGGCTATAAATAACAATATATAATTTATCTGGCTAGTAATTTCAATGGGTGAAATGTAATGCTAGTGAAATTAAGATTCTTATGAGTCAGTTAACACTCCCTTACTATTCATCTTTCAATGTATGCATTTGGTTTAAGAAGACAAACAAAGAAAAATCTACTAAGAAAAAAAAAAGAACAAGCAAAGAAATGTATAAAAACTACTAGAAAACTCTATTAAATCATTCATTTTAGTCATTATTTCATTTAACAAACATTTATTGTATATCAGATTTATTCTAGACAGTAATCAAGACACGACGTATGGCAGCCAAGGATGTATGCTGCATACATCTTCCTTTTTGGAAAACCTACAAGAGAGAATATATTGCTGCACATTTGAATTAACCATAGCATTCACTCTAAAGCCATTGGAAACTGTCTGAAAATTGCATTGAGGTCTGAAACTACTTTTTCTTAAACTTTTTCCACTTTCCTTTCACAAGAGTCAGACCTGTGTCACGGTCTGAAAGCAGTTCCATAGTCTCTTGCCCCTTAGATGTTCTTAGACATCTAATTAGATAGCTAATAAATTCTTAGATATTTAATCCCATGTTGGCATATCTTCTTGAAGGACCAAAACTGATACACGAGGACACTGAAGAATTTCTAGTCTAAGAGAAGTAAAAAACATGAAATAGAAAAAATTGTTTAAGTGTCCTTAAAAAATTAAGTAGACAGATTGCTCAGCCAGCCAATATACATTATACTGGGGGCCAAGAAACAGTTAACATTTGAACATGCTATTCATAGGTGCCCATGGATCTATAAAAGTAAATATAGAACATACATAGTTGGCTTTTTTGCTCTGCACCACTTCATTTCTTCTTGCTTTCATATTCTTGCATCTAACTTACATTGGTCCAATTGGTTAATGCTTCTGAGAGGTATGTCAGACAGAGAGAGACAGAAGCACAAAGTATTTCAGGTAAAAGGAATAATATCTTCAAAGTGAGGAGGTATGAAAAAGTGAAATTGTTATGGAGAGCAGTGAGAAGTTCAGAGTACAAAGAGTGTAGTTTTTATTATGGTTTATTTTTCACTTACCTGATAGGTCATTTATAACTCTGAGACTTGCCTTTGTAATCTCAGCCTGACACTCATGACTTTAATGACCAGGTGTACAGGAATGATTTGCAAATGTACATTGTCACTCCAAATCTCTTCCCTGATCTCCAGTTACCTCTGTACCTCTCCACCTGTGTATATTATAAGCACATTAAATTCTTCATGCTCCAAACAATTTTCTACCCAAATCTCTGCCCTCCTTATCTTACCAATACAGATAAATATTTGTCTTCATTAACCTTCCTGAACTCTTCCACCCAAGTGCATAGGCCTGAAGCTAAGGAAACATCTTGGACTCTTTTCCTTTTCCCATCATTCTGTTTCCCAGCTGAATTTAGTAATTTACCAAGTGGTATTAATTCTCTCTTTAAATTCTTTCAAACCCAAATCCTCCTTACCCTCACAGTTACTGTCCCAGTACAGAATCCAGTGTTCTTTCATCTTAATTGTTACAAAAAGAGCATAATTGGTCCTTCTGCCTTTGTTTTTTCCCACTTTAATATTTTCTCTACACAGCCACAAAGTCTAAAATAGACATCTGATTGTATTAATGTCCCATTTAAAATATTTTAGTAAATTTTGTATAAAATATAAACTCATTTTTCCTTATTGAAGATACCTCATTATTTTTTACATCCCTATAAATTTCATGTCTTTATTATTTTTTACATCTCTCAGACTCACTCCCAAAATACAAACACATGTACACACAGTTCATATGAAACACATTTACACCCATGCAATGTGTGCACACATGCAACTTCAATCATTTCTCAAGTCATTATTTCTTTTTCTTTTTGTAATTTAAATCATAGTTTTCACTTCCTGGACTGTCCTTTACACCTTTTTTTCCAGTTAAATCTCTTAATCATTCTTGAGAGAGCATATTTTTCTTATCTAAATGTAAAAACATTTCTCAGAAATTATCTATGGAAACCGTGGTCAGTCTTCATAAAATGTCATCAAGTTAAGCTTGGTGTAAAGAAATAAATAAAAGAAAAACAAAATGTTATATCAGTAAGTCAACCTTAACTTCTAAAATGATTTTCAGTCACAGTGAAGTTTCTATGTATATAGATAGATCTGTTTTAAAATGGATGCCACCATAAAAAATATCTAGACAATTTTTAGACTCAAACTTAAAATGAAAAGCTAAAGCCTTTAGATATCAATAAACAGTTAAATGGGTGGTCAACATATACTAGGTTATTTTGTAGTGGGACACCATCTGTAAAAAATAACAATTTGAGTCACTGTTGAGGTAGCAAATATAATGTAACAGCAGAGACAAGATGACAGTTTGATGTGAAAAAATCTATCAACCCACATAGTTTATGTGGCATTGATTCTACAGAGTGACTCTAACCTATCCATTCAGTGGAAAGTTTATGAACCCAGACAACCAGTGCTTTGAGCTTTACAGATAGAATGGTGGAAAAGAAAAAAATATATATTATTTAGATTATTCAATGATATATCAATTTTCTGTTTCTATGATCTATTAATGTAACAAGTAATAATGCACTACCTAATAATTTTACCTACCTATTCTGAGATGAAAGATAAGCCCTACAGATCTTCAAAGCAACAGAGAACCTAGAATATGAGAAACATGTAGCGTTTCCTTTACTTTTCACTTTATGTACCTGCTTTAAAAAGATGTCTGATAGTGTTAGGCAACCCTCTAAATTTCAAATGGTTAAAAAGTATTTCCATTTGACATCCCACTCATTCATTCAAAAGCAGTGTGATGAATAATATTTTGTGCTAGACACTATATTACATATTATATCTATAATATGCAAAGATAAAAAAAAACATGATTCTGATAGCAAGAACTAATTACTTATTGTGAATACCAACAAATGAAATATAATGTCCTGTGATTGAGAGACAATAGCTCAAACCCTAAAAACATAACCTCTGAATCCAAAATGCTTAAGTTTAAATCCTCACACTTTTACCTACTATGTTGCTTTATATAAATTATTTAAACTCTATGTTTCTTTCACATTTGTAAAATAGAGAAAAATAACAATACCTGCCTCATAAGGTATTAAGAGAGTTAAATAAGTTAATGCATGAAAATTGCTGAAAACAAAGCCTAACGTATAATAATAAGGTGCTCAATAATTGTTAGCTATAATTAATATTTATGTAAAAAGGTTAACCATAGGAATTTATAGATGAAAATCTTCGAATATAGATATAAAGCTGCCTAACTCTTATTAGTAAGAAATAATTTAAAAATAGTTTCCATTAAAAAAATTATAATAATTTTTAGGGAAATTGATGCTTCTCCTGGGGTCTTGAAAAATGAGTAGTAATTTCCCACGATGATAGGTGAGCAGGTATTTCATCAGAGGATGCAATATGTATAAATGTAAATTAATGAGAGTTTTGAAAATGATAATAATAGTAAAATAATAACAATAATAATAGTAAAATCTTTTACAAGGAAAGCCATCTAAGCCATTTACCCAAGTTAACTGATAACCCTCTCTTTCTGAAAAACTATTGTACAGTACTCACGACATGTTAAATACTCATAACTAGGTAAACCACACTCTAGCATATACATATACTTTTTTCGGCATTTTAAGTTGTCTCATCAAAAGCTGCTGGTTTTTTTCTCTAATTCTGTTTATGTCACTTATAATTATTATGGTAATTATGCAATTTATTTAAAATATGCTAAATCAACCATGTAAGTTTAAAATAAATTGTCGTTATGATAAATGAATAATTTGTAAATACTTGACAAAAGTGTGTCAGTCATTAAAAATTTACTGTTAAATTGGATGTGAAAAGATAATAGTCACATTTTGGAAGTTAATAAACATATAGAATAAATATGGAAAATTGTCTTCAAAGGTTTGCTTTTTATGGGGGAAACCAAAACTAGAATATTCATATTACAAGGAAAATTTAGAATGAACATAATATCAAACTGCAATTAGCAATTTCACAAACAAAAAAAAAGACAATAACTCTACAGCGAACATTTGACAAATGAATACCTATGTATATGATTTATGTTAAAATGTAATGTTTACAATGCCTATGCATAATTTAAAAATTATTCTTGCTTTACCAGATATTTTTAATTAAATACTACTATTCTAGATTGTTTACAATGGGATAGTTTCAATTATAACCTGGTTTGGTCAAAACAATATGTACCTATTGAAGATTGGAGAAAAATTAAGCTAGGGATATAAAGTAGGTAAAATTATAAAGTCTTGTTTATGCTTTTCTGAAAGTACTGCCCGGAACTTTATAAATACAAAGAATCATTGTTAATAATAACACATTTTTGTGTGTATAGATTTACACTTTTATCAGTAGTTAAAAAAAGATTTCAATTTATATAGTTTTGTAGGACAAATGTAAATTATTCTCATTTTCTGAAAGGAAATAAAGTTTAGAGAACGGGTTCTGGTTGATGGGAACTTTTTATAAGTACTAGCCCCATTACTGTGATCCTACACATTTTTAAAATTCTGTTTATGAATCATCCACTGTGTGAGATCTTCCCAGATATCTCCTGAGTTAGTCAATTATACCTCTATTTCCCTATGATATTATTAAAGGATCTTTATTTAGTCACATGGTAGGATAACTTCCCAGTCTTGTTAAAACACACATCACCCCCAGATCATGAGCTATTCAAAAGCATTCCAATATCTCGCACAATGTGTTCCAAGAGTATTGACAATAAATGTTTGGCTAGTCTGGCTTAAGAGCTGTATAAAACACTTTTAAAACCACTTCTAAAATATAAGTTTTTATTACATTACTCTTCTGCTCAACCACATTATGACTTTCTCATTGTCTATATAGGATAAAAAAAACAATTACTTTTTCTTTAATTCTTGTTTAAATATAAAATGCTGCTACCTGGTTTATCAGGCCAAATTTCTTGCTGCAACCTCAAGCAGAAAGCCTTCATTTGAACCATATTCTCACTGCCTTCCTAATGTTTCTTAGAATCTCTGCGCTTAAATTCACAACTTTTTCTCATAACCTACATATACATATCCTTAATAGGCCACTTTACCTTCCACTTCTTGCATTTTTCTTTCTCTTGATGTCTACATTGAGATATTTCTCATGTATACTCCTCCCTATGTCAGGAGCTCAGCTGAATTCAAGAAAGCTGAGCTTCCAGGTGTGGCAGTAGTTGATTAAGAAGTCAAAATTAAAGTAACAATCAAGACCTTAAACACTTACCATAATTAAGCTAAACTAGAAAAAGCACTGACTCCCCTGATTCATTTTCCCCCATGGAATGACACCAGTGGAGATGGTCTCACTGCAGAGGGAGCTGAAAACAAAAGGAGACTGCAATTTTATGGACCCGGGGGCCTGAGGTAGGGAAAGGGGAAAGGGAAAGAAGTAAAAAAGAACTAAGTACTGAGTCAGAATGGAGGAAAAAGCATCCTTAAATTTCCCTGCCTTTGCCCCCAACTATAAGAAGGTACCTGAGGAAGGCCCCTGTAAAGATATCACCAAATAAAGGTGCCTGGGCTAGGAAGGCAGCCATGCACAAGAGCTTAACCTGGGGGGAAGGGGGAGAGGAGGAGCTGAATCCTTGACTGCAACACCCTGCAGAGACTGCAAGGTACTGGCTATGCACTAAGTCTGATGTGAGGAGGGTAACTTTCCCACATTAGGCCCGCCAGATAAAGGCCTTGTAATTGCCTATGTTCAAGCCCGAAATATCGCACATAGCATTTTGGACTGGAGCTGGACTCTTCAATCTGTAGCATATAACTTAACACTGCCTAACTGTATTATTTAACTCTTAAACTTTTTGAGAGCAAGAGCATCTATTCTTCTGTTTTGCATTGTATTCAAGTAGTATCTCTTGATTGCCTTTAAAGAGCTCACACTTTCTATTTTCTATAATTTGCTTATGAAGTTCAAGGACCAGTATATTTTTTCTGGCGCATGCATATATATAGGATGGTTTTGAGTGTTACATGAACAAAATTTGTAAATACCTTAAATAAAATAAGTGTCTAATAAATGTTACTAATCATATTGCCCAGGAAATAGATGTTAAATAGATGTTTTAAATACTAGAGAATAATATAATTCAGTAGGTTAGAAAGATAATAGGGCAGTCATAAAAATAAAAAAACTATTTCACCTAAGTAACCAGAATTCTTAGGGCCTACTGAAATTCCCATGCTCAGTATCTTGAATCTAGCTATTATTAGAAATCGTTTCCTATTCACTGCTTAACTGTTAAGCCTAAAAAAATATGCCTAACATTTAATACCATTAGATAAAAATTTTGAAAAAAATGTAATATTTCTTGAGGCACATAAAGAAAATAAAAGAAAAATATTTTCTTATTATAGAAATTGAAGTATGTTTAATGCTCTCAAGTAAACTGTCATTGATAAAATGCTTCCCCTAAACAAATTACCATAGTGGAATCTATGCCAGTTTACAATTTTCAGATGTGAATTTCCAAAGTGCTATTCAAAAGAGAAAAGGTCTTTTACTGTAATCAGTAAAAATAATGGTGCCTTTTCTTACATTCAGCCTCTATAGTGTTTTATTTTAATTCCACAAAGAATTAACGCATATTTTATTTGCTTTTCTCCCATCAGGTTCACCACAAAGAGGCATTCAGGGAGGGAAAAGATGTATTTTATTTCCATTTATGAGCGACTACATTAATCAGATAAAAAAAACTAAATGACTAAATCGTTTTTTTTAAGTTGAGACTACCAAGGAGAGTTCACATGATGACAAAAAATCAGATAAATTTCTTAATTCATTGAACTGTAAAATATTGCACTAAACTGGCTGAGTTGACATATTTGGGGAATTACAAAATTATTTGAATTCTTTTACAGATATTTTTGTTTGATAGACATTTCATATAGGATATTTAAAAAATTCTTAATTCAGGGGTAAAAATAGTGTTAGTCAACTTTGTTTTGAGTTGTTTGTTTTGAGTTCCTATTTGTTTTGAGTTCCTATTTGTTTTAATAGGAAAATAGAAATTTTATATAAAGTAAATAACTCCGTTATAAAACAGCATCTTCTTTGTGTCCCTTTTTTTTTTTTTTTTTCTTCACTGGTTTTTAAGTGTCTGAAATATTTCAATGGAGAATTTCATTTTGGTTCCTTGGTCATAGTCTCAGCCTTAAGTATGTAATGCAGCACCTCAAAACATCTAAAGTAAATGACGAAGTTTCTCAGACTCACAGACCTGTAATGTTTTTATTAGTTTACTTGTTTTTAATTTAGTTTTGTTTATAATTAAATGGTAGCAAAACTTCAGAAATAATTTTTCATATTTAAATAAGTTACACAGTCATTTATTATAGATCTGAAGAAAAATTTTCATATCTATATAGATTTGATTGTGATTGTGAGATTTCTATGGTCATTTTTGTTTTGTTTTAATATCCACAGCATTTATCATGTGTCGCAATAATTTACATCTTAAATGCTTAAAAAATTTGGATTTGTTTATTTAATTGGGTTGTATTTTTGATCTGCCTAAAAATGCCCTTTTAATGAAACCATACTGTCTCTGAAATAACAGTATCAGAAATTTAGATTTATATTTGGAATCAGCTAAAATTTTAACAACCAGAGTCTACTTTTATCTACTGAGGATTAAGGTATTATTCGTCACCATACAAGTTGAATCTATCATTATCTATTTTGAGCTTTTAAAATTGCCTGAGCATTTCATGGAAAAACTAACAAATCAGTGTAATTCTTAAAGAAACAAAACTGTAAAAATAGTCTCGTCAACTTACAAGATTTTTTTAAAAGACACTTTTAAGAGCTAAATTACTGCAAACTAATTTTATGATGGATGAAACAGTCACATCAAATAAAGTAAATCATTTTTTTTTCCTTTGACAGAAATTTCTTTTAAGTTATCTAATGAAAAGAAACAGTGAACACAAAATGCTTCCATCAGTTCCACTTTCTAAAAATCTAAACCTGAGATTCTTAGAAAAACCTTTTTAAAGATCAGGGATATTTAAGATCAGATTTCAAGAGAATCTCTATTTACTTTGGCACTGAAAGGCAATTGAATTATAGGTGATATCACTTTAAATAGTTAAAAGGGAATTAGAATTTCTCACTCTAATAATTTGTGGCTAGGCGAGATGTACAGCAAGTATCAAGCAATAGAGAGCTAGGCGAGATGTACAGCAAGTATCAAGCAATAGAGGCAGTCTAGGTATTTAGTTGTGCTTTGGTTCAGTCAGTATCTGTGCTGAACTAGTTTTTTAAAAATACATTTGAAATTACCCTTCTCTGGGGAAAGCTCCAAAAAAAGTGTATTTGCTAGATGTTTTTGCATCTATGTGAGGAATATTATCTTTCAATTATATGAAAATACGTAGGATTTTCTTGTATTTAAGTTTAAACTTCTGGTTTCATGAGTTCCATCCTTTCCTGTTTACTCATCTCTTTTCACACAATGTCTAAAGCAATTTCACAAAACCACAGTTAGACTTCACAGTACCAGATACAAGAGTATTCTTTTCTTAATTGCAATGGGACCATCAGGGTAAAGTTATATTTAAATTATTTAAGTTACATGTATACATTCTCTACCTACTTAATTACTATAATGTGACCTAAGTACTCTTAGAATCCCATCTAAAAGTGTAGAGCATGTGTGGATTATTCCTTAGGTCACTTTGCATTCTTCCTAATTTATATAGTGCCCCACCGTCACTCTCAGTCCATTACTCAAGCTTTTTCTCTAAAAGACCTAGAAAAACCAACATAATACTGAAGAAATATTGGAGCACTCACTGCTGCATTTCAAGACATCATAATGTTTGTGAAAGAATCAACATATATAATAAAAGATCAGATTATATAGAGTTCAGAAGTAGATCCACACAGATATCATAAATATAGTCAACTGGTTTTTGGCAGAGGCTCAGGCCAATTCAAACTGATAAATTGTCACAACCAAGTTAAACCTAAGGTAACATAATGATTAAATATAATATGGTGTCCTGGATGGGATCCTGAAACATAAAAAAGGATAGTGAGTAAAAACTAAGGAAATCTGAATAAAGTATACAATTTAGCTAGTAATAATGTATCAATACTGGTTAGCTGATTTTAACTAATAAGGTATATTAATGTTAAATGTTAATAAAAGAGGGAAATGGGTTTGGGTTTAATGAAAAGTCTGTGCTATCTTCACAAATTTTCTATGTATCTAAAATTGTTTAATAAAGTTTGTTTTAGAAACATGATAAATCAATTGGAAAATTCAATTTTTATCTTGCTCTCCCTCTGTAACCTGTGCTTTAGAGTAACTAAATTATTGATAAAGAGAAATTTGTCTTTATAGAATGATTCCTATTTTACAAGTAATGTAAAATTAGAATGTCACCATTTTGTAACACTTATTGAAACAATAGATTTAATGATAATTAGTGCCTGTTAATATCTCAAAAAGAGACCAAATCAATTACTATGCAGTTCCTGACAGAATTACCTACACATAGTTACTCTTGAATCAAAATTGGAAGAAAATCCAATGTCTAACTAGCAATTTTTACAGGCACTATAGCAGATCTATGTATCAATTTACAGGGGAAAAATATGAAATACATACTTATATATGAAATATTTATAAAATTAATATATAAAATATAGAAGATATAAGCATGAGTTAAATTATAGCATAAAGATGCAATGAAAAGGAAAAAAAAAGTCAGATTGCGGGGACTCTATGAAAAATATGACCTAATTACTTCAACAAAATGTTAAAAGAGAATAAAAATTATCAAGGAGGAATCTACAGATAAAAAAAGTATCAGAGATATAGCAGCCAATTGCCATGTTTAAAGTTGATGGGATCTTGAATCAAACAAACAATTCTTAACCATAAATAAGTAAACAAATAAATTTAAATATCAAATAAAAAGCACATATGCACACATTTATAAAACAATTGAATAAATCTGAGCACTGACTAGGTGTTTGATAATGTTAAGTTGAACAAAGGTCAAAAATGTTGGCATATCTAAGATTTTATGTCAAATATGCAATTAGTGTTGAATTGTTCTAAAAACATCAATTTTTAGCAGCAATAATATGGCAACTTGTTTAAAAATAGAATCCTTATAAATATATTGCAGACAATAATTGCTGAAATTTGATTATGATTATGTTACATTTTTCTTTATATTTTACAAATGTGTAAACTTTCTCAAAATTATAAGTTAAAAAAATTAATGAATAAAGTGTGTTTTGAAAGCCCTTTTGATTTATACACATATTCTTTCTTACTGTTAACTACCACAGCATAATAACTGACTCTAATTATAATAGACTCTGACTTATGTATAAATAGGTTAGTAAAAATAATTTAATGCATTCATAAGTATATGTATACAAAAGTGATTTAGAAAAGAAAACATGCTATTTAACTTTGATAAATTAAGAAAGATTTTAGAAAAATCATAAAAGTAAATGTGGAAAAATTCTCATAATTTAATGATACTTCTTTAAATATTTGTGTTCATTTTATCATTCAACTCTTTCTGTGTCAACATATATCAAGCTATTACCTAGAATACAGAATTATTTATTATTAGAAATTATCTTTTTCTAATATTTATTTTTTCTTCTACCAGTCTGACTCATGCTATTTCATGATCCCTTTGACACCCCTTTTTATGTGTTTCTTAAACTGATATTTTTTAGCACTCTAGTCTCAAATCTTTCTTATTTTCTTTTAATAGTCTTGTTCTCCAAACCTAGTATCTGATAATTTCCTGTATATTTAGTAACCACCAAGAAGCTAACAGGTTCCAAATCCATATCAGCAGCCAGATGTTGTACATGGTCTCTATACACCCCTAAATAGCATATTTATTTGAGATGCTCTTGGAAGCTGCTACCAGTCTTAGATGTCTTATCATTCTATACATGGAAAACGAAAGATAAATAAGTTCTTCACTATCAAAAATAGAAAGAAGAATAGTATCTTTCCTTTACTCACCTGAAATAAAATCTATTATCTAAAACAATTACCTTCTTAAATGTGTCAGGGATGAGGATGGGGGATAAGTAGCAATGCTTATTAAAGAAGCACACTATATTCAAATTATTTTAGTAAATAATATATAATTCCTTCTTTGTCCTTTACAATAATCATCAACATAGCAAAGTCTCAGACAAATCTTGTAGTAAAGATAATAGTTTAATTTTGTTTAGCTAAGTGTTTTAGCATCTTAACCACATAATATTTTCCAATAATGTAACACAATTTAAGGACTAAGAAATAGGGATTTTATAGAACACACTCTAGGAAATTTTTGTCTAGACTTTAACTCACCTTTAGAAGGCTCTCCAGAGAGAAGCCAATTAATCTCTACTGTTTTTGTTGTCTTTCAGTTGGTGGTGGCAGATACAAGTAAAATCTCCTATGATATCTCAACTGGAAAATGTCTGGGGCTCACTTGGAAAGAATCAGTTTCTCCTGTTGTTTAACTAAAGATTTAAATGGACTCTACATCTGCCAATTTTTATAAGACATTTGCTTGTTTTATGAAACAAAAGCAGGAAAAAATATGTAAATAAAATTTTAATATAAAAAAACAGAAAAGAAACTACATACAAGTAAAAATGTGTACGAATATATGTTTTATCTTTATTAGCATACAATAAATATTTTTAAAATTCTCTAAGATATTTAATTAAATGAAGATTTTTAATTTGTCTTTGTCTTATTGTTTTGCTTTATTTTTTATCTTTCTCATGGCAATATAAACTTATGAAATATAATTTTAGATATCTTTCATCTTACAGATAACAGCTCGTTTTTCCCTTTGGAGAATAAGTAAAGGAGAAAAATGGAAGCAATAATTTAAAAGAAGAAGAAGAAG
>NW_011888807.1:2467722-2492836 GCF_000151845.1 Pteropus vampyrus
AGGAATAAGCCATCAAAATTATTGAGATCAATAAGAATAAATATCACATTTCCAAAAAGTATAAATCATTACATTCAAATAGTTTCACATAAAAGCTAGATCAAATAATTCAGTTGCATAAAAAAGGAAAAAAAAATTAAATCTCATAGAAAAATGTTATCTTATTTCTGTTAAAGGAGACACATCCATATCTATGATGGGTAAAAACTCTTCCAGCATTAAACCCCATAGTAAAATATTGTTTAAATTGGTACACCTAGGAAATTTATCATTATTTTTTTTCCCTTATAGTTCCCATGAAAAGGAACAAGAAAAAGACTAGAAAGATAACATTTATAGTATACGGTATATGCTTTAGGTAGATGTGGTGGTAGCCTCTAAATAAGCTATGGTAACACCATTTTTGGTGACACCTTAAGATTGAGAAAAACCAGAACCACCAGGTGGATGATATTTAATAAGTAACAACTCATGTTTTCTAGTCTGGGTAATTTTAAAAATGTAAAACAAGACAGGTAGTTGAATAAAAACAGAGCAATAGAATTGACATAATTTCTAGAGTAATAATTTTGTTTAAATTTAGATTAAATAATTTTAACTTGTTAATAACATAGAAAACTTTTATCTGTGTCTTTTAGGTTCAGGCCACACTATATTATACATAATGAGAAAACAAGTAAAATAAATATACCAATAGTTTTTTGAAAAATGTCAAAGCTCCTTCATTCTTATTAGACTTCTCAGTATTTAGCTCTTAAATTGTATCACTTATTACCTTTAAGTTCCAATTTCTTCTCTTCTTAAGTAGAACAACATTCATTTCTGTCTGTAATTGTTTATCTCTACCCAAAATTTGTCTTGATCATATACCTTATGCTGAGCAGAGACCATTGACTGTTTAAATGTAACAATATGAGAGGAGAAAGGAACCTCTATTGAACATCAAAACCCTTAATTTACTTTTGACCTAGAGAGTCCACGCCATATTAATTTTTGGTGTATTTAAAAATGTTTGAATAAATAACATATGCTAAGCATGTTGTTATTTACTGAAGATAGTGTTACAAGAAATGAGTATGCTTTCCCACCCCCACAAGGATCTTATAGCATGGTAAGGGAGACGGACACTGGATAAAAAGTAAATGCCCAAATGTTTAATTAAAACTACAAAAGTTTTTTATCAGGGCAATCTATTTTACTCTGAAGGGCAAGGAAGACTTGCTCGTTCCCTCATGAAAGGTAAATGGAAGTTGGCTGATGAAGAGCATGAGTAAATTTTTTTTGTCTGCCTGCTTTGTGAAGCATGATATTTTTTAATGCAGAAAAAAACCTACTTCTAATTGAAGATCACGTCTGCACTTCAAATATTCTTGAAAGAGACAATAAAAGTTACTTTAAATGCAATGAAGAATAAATAAGTGATCAATACTTAATCTTTTAGGGAGGGAAAAATGGATTTTGGTGGTAAAGGTTGAAGAAAAAAACAGAATCTTAGAATGCAAGTCGAAAGAAATAAAAAGAAAGAACACGATGAGAACAAAAGATGGCAGAAATTCAATTGAATCCACTCCAATAAATGCCAAACTGAGCATTGCATTGACAACATTAACACATCATATATGAGTTTCTAACTCTCAGTGTCTTAGAATCTATTTGGGAAGTTGTTTAGTAAATAGAACTTATTTATCCCATATGTTAAGTGCTAATAAAGAGAATTGAGGGGGATGGCAAGAGAATCACAAGAGTCACTCACAGCTCTACACAGGGTTTTTTGAGTTTGAGTTGTTTTTTTTGTTTGTTTGTTTGTTTGTTTGTTTTTAATTTATTGAGGCGACATTGTTAAAATTACATAGGTTTCAAGTGTACGATTCAATAATACATCATATGTATATTGCATTGTGTATTCACCACCTGAAGTCAATTCTCTTTCTGTCACCATATATTTGATTCCCTTTACCTTTATCTACTTCCCCATTTTCCCTCTGGTCACCAACAAACTGTTGTGTGTGTCTATGAGTTTTTATTTATTTGTCTTGTTCATTCGTTGTTCTCAGCTTTATATCCCACATATGAGTGAAATCATATGAAAATGTGATATATATATATATGAATATTACTCAACCATAAGAAAAGATGAAATACTACCATTTACAACAAAATGAGACAATCATGCTAAGTGAAATAAGTCAGAAAAAAAAATTAAGAATCATATAATCTATTCAGGGTTTTAAAGAAGGTTTCTAGAACTGAGATCTTAACATAAATTCTTGGGGGTGGATATGATGAAATTTGTCTATTTTGAGTTTTCTTAGTATTGATCCAATTCTTTTTCTTTTAAACCTACTTTCTAGCAGGCTCTGTGGAAACATAGTTCCTTAAAATAATAAAGAACTGAATTTGTTCAGGAGCATTCAGCTACTTTCTGTTTTTCCCCATTAAATAATGATGTGGCCTTGCTGCTAGTGATTTTAAGAATCAGAAATATCTGGTATTGGTAAATAGTCCCAAGAAAGTATCTAGATTTTTAGTACAGTTTTTTACAAATGCCTTCTATACTTTTCCATGTAAAAGGTCAATGACTTAGTAAAAATTTGAATTCTTTCTTAATTCTAGCAGGGATAATATGCGTCATCGAATACAAAAGAGGCACTACAATCTAAGAAATCTGAATGAAATTAGTGGCACACAGATTAGAAAGGTAAATTCAGACCGGTTTGTAGATGATCTTAATATCAGTCAGAAAATGGTCACTTACTCTTAGAGACAATTAGTAACTAGTGGATTTTTTTGAAACAAGTACATAATGTGTTTACTGCAGAATAAATAGTTCTCAGCTATAAAAGGAGTAAGATGAAGTCAGATTATTTTAAGTATTAGAAGTGGAATAGTTCTATCTGAAAATATTTCATGTTGCCCCAGTATAAGAATTTTTTTTCCCCTCTTTAATTCCTTCCCCCGCCTCTCTCCTCCCCAGTCACTTCCACTCCTGAGCTATGGATGTTGCCATTTTCCCCTTAAGAACTGGATCTCTGAAGGTGGGGCATCTCCTCCCACACACACTTGCGGAGTGCACCCGGGGCCAAGCACCCATGGGGCCTGATGTCACTGGGACCTGGCACCCCCGGCGCACTCTGAGGGCCTGGCGCACCTGGGGCCTGGCGCGCCCGGGGCCTGGTGCACCTGGGGTATGGTCCATGGCTCCACCTGGGGTGCGAATCCAGGACCTTCTGTGTGTAAAGCAGATGTGCTAACCACTACACTATGGAGCCACCCCCAGTCTAAGAATTTTTGAAAAAAAAAAAAAAGTATAAAAAAGATTTATAAGTGAGAATGTCAATGTACACTGAAAATATTTGAAAAGTCATCAATGCTTCTGTTAATGTGAACAAAGGAAAGTTAGAGATGAGGGAGGAGATTTGAATCTTGTTAAAGTTTTTCTAGAAAGTTTTGCCATTGTTCTCAATAATGACAAGTGAGAGGGTTGAGGGTGTGTTTAAATAAAGGGTGTGTGAGCATGAAAAGAGGTTGTTGAAACATGGTGCATTAACAGTGGTTTGTGAAACCTTTGTGAAGCACAAATTTTGCTAGACTTTTCTCATTATTCCATGGGAAAGAGTAGGGAACTAGCATTGATGATTTTGGGGGCAACTAAAGACATGATTCTTGTACTTCACCAAGACATTAGTACTTCAGATAGAAAATACTTAAAAAAAAAAAAAAAAACTTTTTCCAAGAGCTGTGAATGTCATAAGGAAAGTCAGATAACAAAACAAACAGAAAAATGGAAAAATTCAATCAGTTAAGCCAAGTTCTAGGTATATCTAAAAATGGGAATAAACTCCAAAATATTCCATTTCTTCCAACTAATTTTAAATATTAAAAAAGCCAATATCATGATGTTTTGATTATTGTTGCTTTATAGTATAATTTGAAGTCAGGGAGTATGATAACTCCAGTTTTCTTCTTTTTTCTCAGAGTAGCTTTGGGTATTTAGTCTTTTATGGTTCCATACAAATATGAAGATTTTTTGTTCTATTTCTTTAAAAATACTATTGGGATTTTGACGAAGATTGTATTAAATCTGTATATTATTTTGCATAATATGGCCATTTTAACTATGTTGATTCTTCCAATCCATGAACACAAAATGTTTTTTTTATTTCTTTGTGTTTTCTTCTATTTTCATATGTCTTGTAGTTTTCTGACACACAGACCAATGGAACAGAATTGAGAGCCTGGAAATAAACCCTTGTATATAGAGGCAAATAATTTTCAACAAAGTCGTCAAAAATATACAATGAGAAATAAAGTCCTCTTCAATAAATGGGGCTGAGAAAATTGGAAAGCCACATATAAAAGAAAGACACTAAACTGTCATTTGTCATTAAATACAAAAATTAACTAAAAATGGATCAAAGACCTAAATATAAAACCTGAAACAATAAAATTCATAGAAGAAACCATAGATACTAAATTTATGAGCCTTGGTCTTATAGGAGATTTCATGAATTTGACCTCAAGGTCAAGGGGCGTAAAAGCAAAAATAAATGAACAGGGCTCTATCAAACTAAAAAGCTTCTTCACAGCAAAAGAAAGTATCAACAAAACAAAAAGGCAACCAACTAAATGGGAAAAGATGTTTGCAAACAACACCTTCAATAAGGGACTAATCCAAAATATATAAAGAACTCATATAACTTAATCACAACAGCAATAACAAAAATTCAATTAAAAAAATGGGCAGAGGACCTGAACAGACACTTCTCCCAAAAAGACATACATATGGCCAACAGATATATGAAAAGATATTCAACTTTACTAGCTATTTGGGAAATGCAAATCAAAACCACAATGACATACTACCTCCCATTTATTAGAATGGCTATTATCAACAAAACAAGTAATAATAAGTATTGGAGAGGTTGTAGAGAAAAAGGAATCCTCATACACTGCTGGTGAGAATGTAAATTGGTACAGTCACTATGGAAAACAGTATAGAGTTTCCTTAAAAAAAATTAAAAATAGATCTACCTTATGATCAACAAATTGCACTTCTGGGTATTTATCCAAAAAAAATCAAAACACTAATTCAAAAAAATTCATGCACCCCTATGCTCACTGCAGTGATATTTACAATAGCCAATATATGGAAGCAACCTAAGTACCCAATGATACACAATTGGATAAAGAAGAAGTGGTATGTATATGTAATAGAATATTACTCAGCCATAAAAAATAAAATCTTACTATGTGCAATTATATGGATGGATCTAGAGGGTATTATGTTAAGTGAAATAAGGCAGACAGAGAAAGACAAATATCGTATGATTTCATTTATATATGGAATCTAAAAATAAATAAATAAATAAACTAACAAACAAAATGATTTAGACTTATAGGTACAGAGAACTAATTGGTGATTGCTAGATGGGAGGGTGGTTCGGGGATGGGTGAAAAATGTAAAGAAATTAAGTACAAATTGGTAGTTACAAAATAGTCATGGGGATGTGAAGTATAGCAGAAGGAATATAATCGATAATATTGTAACAATTATCTATAGTGCCAAGTGGATACTAGACTAATTGAGGGATCACTTTGTAAATTATATAAATGTCTAACCATTATGCTGTATGACCGAAACTAATATAATATTGAATGTCAATTCTAATTGAAAAATAAAAATTAAAAAAGAATAATAGGGTTACTACATGACCCAGCAATTCCTCTTCTGGGTATCTACCCCCAAAATTTAAAAACGTGTATTTGTAAAAATATATATACCCTATGTTCATTTCAGCACTATTCATGGTGGCCAAAACATGGACAAAACTGAAGTGCCCTTTGATAGACAATTGGATAAAGAAGATGTGGTACCTATATACAATGAAATAATACTAAGCCCAAAGAAAAGATCAAATACTGCCATTTGCAACAAAGGCATGAATCTTGAGAATATCATGTTGAGCAAAATAAGTCTGATGGAAAAAATCAAGAATCATACAATTTCACTCATATGTGGGATTTAAAATTAAAAGCAACAAATAAACAAACAAGACAAACAAAGCCTGATAGACACAGACAACAGTATGTTGATTACCAGAGGGAAAAGGGAATGGGAGAGGAGTAGTAAAAGGTAAAGGGTACCAAATATATAGTGACAAAAGGTGGTGAACACAATGCAATATACAGATAATGTATTATAGAATTATACACTTGAAACCTACATAATTTTATTAACAAATGTCACCCTAATAAATTTAATACAATTTTAAAAAGGAAATACAAGTTATAATTATTACACCAAAAGCCTGAGAATTACAATGAATTTTCTTTCTTTTTGATTCTCTCAAAATGTGCCCACTATATAGCACATTTTAAATTTGATTGGGATTTAGGGATTGTTTCAATGACTGAATTCTGAAACTCTAATTTCAATTATGATAAATTTAAGTTGAATGAGATATGAAATTCAACTGCTGTTTATTAATCTTTTGCTTTTAGCTTAATTGATATGTCTGATATCTTATGAGTAAAACATTCTAATATTTTTAGTCTTTCCCATCATGAAATGGTATTTATTCTTGCCCTTTCAAAGCAGTAATATAGATAACACTGTATATGATTTAACAACAACAACAAAAACATTACAGATATTTCATACTTTTTAAAATATCCCATTTCTGGCATATTTTTTCTAGCTTTTAATAAACTACGAAAGCTAATTTTTAACAACACAATTTTAAAATGTGAGATTTAATTAAGGGAAATTCTATGATATATAAGAAAACCTTGAAATATAAAAAAAGCAAAAAACAAAAAGAAAAAAACGAACAAAGGAGATGAAAGGAATATGACAGAGTGAAAGACATCCCCAGGTCTCTCCCCTTAAAATAACAATAAGCTAAATATCTAAAACTCAGCAAAAAACACCCAAACTGCACACCAGCACATCTGAGCATGGGATCTGCACATAACTGCCACAGATCGAAACCCTGGTTGTCGGGTGGTGGACTTGGAGAAATAAAGAAGCTGCCTCTTTCAGCCACCGGAGCTCCCTGTAGAGGGAAGGGGAGAGGAGAAGGTGCGGCGACTTCCCTGAACAGCCCTGCCTGGGAGTGCTGTGACTTCCACACATTTGGCAGCAGGGCCAAGTCATCAGGGCAGAAAGCAGAGAAGCAGAACTGGACCGCAGAGAAACAACAATTGACTTTACCGGTCCTGGTTGAAAAACCAAGGCTGAGCCGCAGCCCTCAACTCCCGACCCAGATGGCCCCTTCTCCCATACCCTCCAAGACCGATCACCGCAGAACTCCAGGGGAATCTGAGCAAATGCCGCCAAGACTATCATTGACCCTGACAGGGACTGAAACTGAATGTAGCAAGTGGGAGTAAATATCTAAAAAAAAATAAAGGCATTATATAAAGGCATTATTAAGGCTTTATATAAAGCAGGGATCCAAGAGGCTTAAACTCCACATACTGGAAACCAAAGGAAAAGTGCCTTCTTTGTAGCAGACTAAAGAGACACCTTTATATAATAAATCTTCTTTATGGCAAAACGACAGAATACATTTCCACTAATGCCCAGGTGGAGAAATAGTCCATTAAACACCATGAACAACTAAGTGACAAGGCATCTCAGAAAGAAAGAGAAAAATCACCAGAAAATGAGCTTACAGACATAGAAATATGTGACTTAAATGACAAATAATTCACAATGATACTTCTGAAAAAACTCAGTGAGTTCCGAAACGAGTCATATCAACAATTTCAGAAATTGCAAAAACAACCAGATGAGCAGAGCAAGGAGATTAAAACCCTCAAAAAGAACCAAATAGAACTTCTAGAGATGAAGAACATATCACAAGAGTTGAAAAATGAAACAGCAAGCTTGAGAAATAGAGTCGACCAAATGGAGGAAAGGATCAGTGATATCGAAGACAGAAATCTAGAAATAAATCAGAAGAAGAAGAGAGAAACTGAAGAATGAAAAATAATGAAAGAGAAATACAAGAACTAGTTGATATAACCAGGAGAGGAAACATAAGGATAATAATGGGCATTCTCAAAGGCAAAGAAAAGGAGCAGGGACCTGAAAGCATTTTCAGACAAATAGTAGATGGGAATTTCCCAAATCTAAGGAATGAGCTGGAGCTTGGAATTCAAAAAGTCAACAGAACACCCAATTATCTCAATCCAAAAAGGCCTATATTAAAGTTATCAAAAATCAACGACAGAGACAGAATCTCAGGGCAGCCAGGGAGAAGAAAATGGTAACTTATAAAAGAAAACCCATTAGATTTTCATCGGACTTCTCAGCAGAAATCTTATTAGCCAAAATGGCATAGAATCAAATATTTACACTATTAAGTGAAAGGAACTACCAGCCTAGAATAATGTATCCAGCTAAGCTCTCCTTTAGATATGAAGGAGAAATTAAGACCTTTCCAGACATACAAAAATTGAGGGAATTCTCCACTATGAGGCCTGCACTACAGGAAATACTGAAAGGGGTCAGCACACCTAAAACAAAATGACCAAAAAATAAAAAAAAATAAAAAAAACATAGTTAGGAGTAAATTGACTATTAGGCAAATAGAAGCAGAGGAGTTCAACTCTTACTAAAACAGGGCATTATAAGTTTAAATAATAAGAAGAGAATTGATATAGCAAGATAGTAATGAACATTCAGCACATATAGGGAAAAAACTGAGGCAACAATGACTGAAAAGGGGAGGATTCAAAGATCCAAATTCACAAAGAAGAATGCAGATAAAGCACACGCAGAAGAAAAAGGATGACTGTGTATATATAACTATTGTTTACATATTCATAACGGTAACTGAATACTAAAGATTGAGAACTGAAGTATATAACATAAAACAAGAAGAACCAGAGGCAAAATCCACAAAAGCCAACCAAAATAAAGAAAACAGAATGACAAGGACTAGGAAGCATTGGAAACACCAAGCTACCAGAAAGCAAAATATAAAATGGCTATATTTCAATAATCACCCTAAGTGTAAATAGAATATCCTCACCAATAAAAAGGCATAGAGTTGTAGAATGGATCAAAAAAAACAAAACCCAACCATATGCTGCCTCCAGGAGACACATCTCAGCTCCAAAGACAAATATAGACTCAAAGTGAAAGGGTGGAAAATGATATTTCAAGTAAATGGCGTTCAGAGAAAAGTGAGAGTAGCCATACTAATATCAGACAAATAGACTTCAAAATAAAAGTGATAAAGAAAGATACTGAGGGGCACTTCATAGTGATAAAGGCTATCATGTACCAAGAAGATGTAACACTTATTAATATCTATGCTCCCAATCAAGGAGCCCCGAAATATGTAAAGCATTACTAACAGAACTAAAGAGAGAAACAGACCAAAACACTATGATGGTAGGGAACCTAAATACTCCACTGTCAGATATGGACAGATCATCCAAACAGAAAATCAATAAGGAAATCACATCCTTAAATGGCACATTACACCAACTGGACATAATTGACATATACAGAGCCTTCCTTCCCCAAACAGCTGCTTATACATTCTTCTCTAGTGTACATGAAGCATTCTCAAGAATCGACCACATACTGGGACACAGAAATAGCCTCAACAAATATAAGAGGGTTGAAATCATACCAGCCATATTCTCTGATCATTATGCTTTGAAACTGGAGATCAACTGCAGAAAGAAAGCAGGAAAAAACACAAATACATAGAGATTAAACAACATGCTACTGAAAAATAACTGAATCAGAAAAGAAATAAAAAGAGAGATCAAGAGATACATAGAAATGAATGATAATGATAGTACAACATATCAACACTTTGGGGACACGGCAAAAGCTGTCCTAAGAGGGCATATCATTACAGGCCTATCTCCAAAAATAAGAATGAGCCCAAATAAACAACCTAATGCTTCATCATAAAAAAACTAAAAAAGGAAGAACAAATGAGGCCCACAGTCAGCAGAAGGAAAGAAATAATCAAAATTAAAGCAGAAATAAAATGAAATTGAAAACCAAACAAAACAAAACAAAAAAATAGAAAAAGTAAATGCAACAAAGAGCTGTTTCTTTGAGAAGGTTAATAAAATTGACAAACCCCTAGCTAGACTCACTAAAGAAAACAGAGAAAGGACATAAATGAACAAAATCAGAGATGAAAAAGGGGAAATTATGACTGACCGCAGAAATATAAAGGATCATACAAAAATACTATGAAAAATATATAATGCCAAATTTAATAACCTAGAAGAAATGAACCAGTACTTAGAAAAATACAACCCTCCTAGACTGAATCAAGAAGAACTAGAAAATCTAAACAGACCAATCAGCAGTATGCAAATTGAAACAATCATCAAAAACCTACCAAAACGTAAAAGTCCAGAACCAGATGGCTTCACCAGTGAATTCTACCAAACATTCAAAGATTTAATACCTATTCTTCTCAAACTCTTCCAAAAAATCAAAGAGGAGGCAAACCTTCCAGCTCATTTTATAAGTCCAATATTACCCTGATACCAAAACCTGGTAAAGATAACACAAAAAAAGAAAACTACAGACCAATATCTCTCATGAACACAGATGCAAAATCCTAAATAAGATACTAGTGAACCAAATACAGCAATATATTAAAAAGGTTATACACCCCAATCAAGTGGGCTTCATCCTAGAGGCACAGAGATGGTTCAGTATATATAAATAGAGTAATGTGATATACCACATAAACAAATTAAAAAATAAGAATCAGATGATCATATCAATAAATGCGGAAAAAGCCTTCGACAAGATACAGCATCCATTTATGATCAAAACACTTAACAAAATGTATATAGAAGGAAAGTAACTTAACATAACAAAGCCCATTTATGACAAACTCTCATCCAACACATATTTAATGATGAAAAACTAAAAACCTTCCCTCTAAGATCAGGAACAAGGCAAGGCTGTCCACTATCACCACTGTTATCCAATATAACATTGGAGGGCCTAGCAATCAGGCAAGAGAAAGATATAAAAGGCATCCAAATAGGAAACGAAGAAGTCAAATTGTTACTATTTACAGATGACATGATTCTCTATATAGAAAACCCTAAAGACTCCACAAGAACACTTCTAGAAACAATAATCAAATACAATAAAGTTTCAGGATACAAAATCAATGTTCAAAAATCCATAGCATTCCTATTCTCTAATAATGAAGCATCAGAAAAACAAGTAGAAAAAAATCCTTCCTTTTGCAATTGCAACAAAAATAATAAAATACCTAGGAATAAATTTAACGACACATGTGAAGGACTTTTATAATGAAAACTATAAGACCCTATTAAAAGAAATCAAAGAAGATACAAAGAAATGGAAAAATATTTCATGTTCCTAGATTGGAAAAATATTCCGTGTTCTTAGATTAGAAGAATCAATAGTTAAAAAGACCATATTACCTAAAGCATTATACGTATTTAATGTAATCCCCATCAAAATCCCATTGGCTTTTTTTTAAAGAAATAGAACAAAAATTATCAGCTTTGTATGGAAGCACAAAAGATCCTTTATTGCCAAAGCCATCCCGAGAAAAAAGAATGAGGCTAGAGACATCACTCTGCCTGACTTCAAATTAGACTACAAAGCGACAGTAATCAAAATAGCATGATATTGGTAGAAAAACAGACACACAGACCAGTGGAATAGAATCGAGAGTCCAGAAGTAAACCTATATTTCTATGGGCAAATAATTTTTGACAAAAAAGCCCAAAACGTACAGTGGAGAAAGGAAAGCCTCTTCAATAAATGGCGCTGGGAAAACTAGAAAGCCACCTGCAAAAGAATGAAACAAGACTATTGTCTATCACCACACACCAAAATTAACTCAAAATGGATTAAGGACCTGAATATAAAACCTGAAACAATAAAATGTATAGAAGAAAACATAGGAACTAAACTCTAGGACCTTAGACTTAAAGAGAATTTTATGAATTTGACCTCAAAAGCAAGGGAAGTAAAAGCTAAAATAAATGAATGGGACTACATCAAACTAAAAAGCTTCTGTGTAGCAAAAGAAACCATCAACAAGGTAAAGAGACAACCGTCCGTACAGGAAAATATATTTGCAAGCAATGCCTTCAATAACGCCCAATATCCAAAATATACAAAGAACTCATACGACTCAATAACAACAACAAAAAAAACAAATGATCCGATCAAAAAATGGGCAGACCCTGAACAAACACTTCTCCCTAGAGGACATACAAATAGCCAACAAATATTTGAAAAGATGCTCAACGTCACTAGCTCTTTGGGAAATGCAATTCAAAACCACAAGATGCCACCTCACAACTGTTAGAATAGCTATAATCAACAGAACAAGTAATAACAAATGTTGGAGAGGATGTGGAGAAAAAGGAACCCTCATACTTTGCTAGTGGAACTGCGAATTGTAACAGCCAGTATAGAAAACAGTATGGAGGTTCCTCAAAAAACGAAGAATTGATCTACTATATGATCCAGCAATCCCTCTTCTGGGTATTTATCCCAAAGACTTATCCCATATAAAAAGATATATGAGAAAACCCATATCCAAAAAGATATTCGCACATCGATGTTCATAGCAGCATTATTTACAGTGACCAGGAAGCAGCTAAAGTGTCCTATAATAGATGATTGGCTATAGAAGCGGTGGTACATATATACAATGGAATATTACTCAGCCATAAGAAGAGATGAAATACTGCCATTTGCGACATGTCTGGACCTCGAGATAATCATGCTAAGTGAAATACCCAGGCAGGAAATGTTGAAAATCACATATCACTTATATGTGGGATATAAACCTTAAAGCAACAAATGAACAGGACAAACAGAGATTGAGGGACATGGACAATGAACTAGTGGTTACCAGAGGGTTGGGAGGTTGGGGAGGAGGGGAGAAGTAGACTAGGTAAAGTGAGTCAAATATAGAGGGTAGGGGGAATGTGAAGTGGGTAGAGGGGATCAAATATATGGTAGCTGAAGGAAACTGGACTTTGAGTGGTAAACACACAATAGAATATAGAGATGTCAAATGTAATGTACACTTGAAAATTATACAATTGTATTAACCAACATTACCCCAATAAACAATTAAAAAAAAAAAACAGAAAAAAGCAGAAAAAACTGTATATCTACAAGAAAAAATGAGTTGCATCAATTCAGCAGACATGTTTTTCACAATATTTTGCTAAATCTGTATTATTTGAGTTTCTACACAAAATGTTGCATGCTTTCTCTTCATAAAAACTCTTCTATTAAAAACAACAACAAAACCTATCAAGATATTGTGAAGTTAGATTGGCCAACTTTATCCCTCTCTTGGATATTAATAAAAGCACAAATATAGTATTGCTGTTTTTGCTGTCTCTAGTAAGGTTGGAAATAACTGGAGTGGAGAAAAAATTTACAAGAAGCATCAAAATTAATACATAAGCCAGTCCCAAATTTGTGATATCTTGGTAGTAAAATCTGTTACCAGAATCCCAGTAGCACCCACCTCAGTTCATTCAGCAAATGGGAGATAAAAAGAAAGGCAGTGTTTACTCATAACCACTTTGGCAGTGTTTCTTGAATATTTTTGTGCACAAAAATTACCTGAAAAGTTTATTAAATCCAATCCAACTTTTGGTTCCTATACATTATGTTATACTTTGCATGGATGTTGTCTAAAATATGCATTTTAACAAGTTCTCTAATTCATTCTGATGTGATCCAGACCAGAGTTAGGAGACAGTACTGAAAACCTTACAAAACGTCAACCTTCCTGGACTTCAAAGGCTATTTCTCAACCTTTTCTCCCTATAAATTGGATCTACTTTCAGACTCATCTCAATATTTTCAGGGTGATAATAATAGTAACTAATATGCATCTGGACATCTATATGCCTGACACTATTTCAGGCACTTAATATGTATTGGCTCTTTCAATCCCTACAACAACTGTAGGCTGCAGGTCCCATTATTATCATACACAGCTAAAAGATAAATGGAAACTGAGAGACGTTAAATAGTTTGCTGGAAGTCACACGTTTAGTAAATGGCGCTAAAATGTTTAGAGGAAGAGAACATGAAACCTCCTCAGGCTCCTGCAAGCTCTTCTTTTCAGATCTCAGTTAACAACCACTAATATTTTCTTGTTTATATTTGTTTGTTTGATGAATTTAGAGTTCTGGTAAAACATAGCTGACAGATCACAAGCATTTATACGTGCCTCTCTCTCCCAGACTGCACTAACTATATGGAAAGAATGAAAGAAAATATATCTAAAGTACAAAAGAAGAAATTTCAATAATTTTTGAGATTGGAAAATGATCGTTAGAGTTATTTTATTTAACCAAGCAAAACAGGAAAAAAGAGACTATAGTGACAACAGAGAAGGAATTGTAGAAGGTACCAAATTTTCCTCTTAGAACCCTGTAATGGCTCTGAGTCTGGTGGTACCGGGAGATGAGGTGCTAAAATCTGTTAGATGGATGGGGACTCTATTTGGACCAGTTGGATCCCCAATTTATCATCTTATGAAGACAATGGACTCTGCTAATATTAATTCAGGCAGGAAATAATTATTGTATTTCATAGATAATTATACTGAGATTACATGAGAAAAGGGGAGACAAGAGAGTCAGGTATAAAACTGATGCTCAAAACATGGGTCTAAGTAGGAATCCTGAAACTGAAAGTACCAGCCGCTTTCTCTCCCCTGCTCTCAGAAAACCAGCAGAAAGAAGTATATGCCTTAAACAGGAGACTTGAAGGTTTTTAGTTATTGATATATGGAGAATGTTTTTGTGGAAAAGCTGGCTTATCGAAGCCCACTGAATAGTTTGAGATGAGATCAGAGTGTGTACTAAAGTAATATTAAGTAGAAACATTTTGCTACATATCTTCATATTAACCCTCTAAATTCACTCATAATTCTCATCCCTCTGATTTAGGAGTCGAGCCTGTGTGTATTCCATCGACAGGTTTCCTTGGTATCTAGTTTGATAAGTGGGAGGGAGTGGGGTGGGGAGGGGACCTCATGGAAGACAGAAAATTGAAGGAAAGGCAAGTTAAGTGAATTCCTTTCCCTGGCTCAGTCTCATTAGTTAGTTTAAGATGACCGCATCTCATCTCCCATAAAGCAGATCTTTTAAACAGCTAGTCAGTCTAGTTACCTCTAATTCTTTCCTCTTCTTGCTCTGGAAGGCCTGATATTGATAAAATATCTACCTTTCTGTGGTGGACACTGTGTGGGGATCACCCAGATCCCCCTTCAACAAAGAATATGTTGCCCCCACTGCTAGAGTACTGTAACTTGCGACACTCTGAAGGGTCAGTCTAGTTCCTGAGCTCCTTATATTATCACCTGAGTGATTTGGAATACATTTTGAAAAGAGAGCTAATATTACCTAAGAGGTAATGCAATATTCCAACCTTTATCCATGGGGCATATGTTCCAAGACCTTCCAATGGAAGCCTAACACCACAAATTGTACGGAAGCCTATATACATATAACGTTTTTTCATATACATACAAACCTTTTGACTTAATGGGAGCACTTTACAGCTTCTCTTTTGACATATCCAAATTGCCAGCATCTGTACTCTTTTGCTTTGGGGTCATTACTAAGTAAAATAAGGTTTACTTGAACACAAGCACTGCAGTACCATGACAGTTGATCTGATAACAGAGATGGCTATTAAGTGACTAAGAGGAAGGTAATATATACTGCATAGGTATACACTGGACAAAAGGATAATTTATGTCCCAAGAGGAAAGGAGTAGGATTGCATGAAATCTCATCATGGTACTCAGAAGGGTGCACAATTTAAACTTACGAACTGTTAATTTCTGGAATTTTCCATTTAATATTTTCTGAATGTGATTGACCATGGAAACTGAAATCACAGAAAGGAAAATCATAAATAAAGGGGGAGGAGTCTACTGTATAAGAGAAAGATGTCAGTCAAGCATAATTCTATATTATTGAAAGTACGGTAATTAGAATATTGAAGTTTTATTTACTGAGATGGAGATGATTGCTAGAAGAGCAAATTAGATATGGAAATTACAAGTTAACTTTTGAATACACTCTGAGATGCTTTTGGAGATCCAACTAGAAAGTCAACTAGACACTTTTACATTCAAGTCTATAGATCAGGGGGAATATCAGGGTTAGAAATATAAACTTGGAAGTCATAAGAATGTAGATAATATTTAAAGCTATGTAAATAAATATGAATGAGAATAGATAAAATAAATAGTTTGAGAGCTGAAACCTGGAATACTGCAAAGTAGTCAGGAAGATTAGAAAGAACCAGCAATAAAGAAGGAGAAACAGAAGCCAATAATAAGAAATAAGAAAGTGGCGCTAAAATGTTTAGAGGAAGAGGAAATGAGCAACTGTGCCAAATTCTGCTGGTAAATGAAGTGCTAAAAGACAGAGAATTAAACATGTGGTGAAGATCATCGGTGAGTTAGCAAATGCTGTTTTGGTGTAGTGATAGAGATGAAAGCCTGACTTAAGTGAAATAAAGAATGACTGGGAGATAAAAGTGAAGACAAAAAATATAAGCAACTATTGCAACAAGTTTTCCCATAAAGAATTAAAGAAATCTTTAAGTATTTAGATATATGGAAAGAAAAATGGCAAGTGACAGCTCACAAATTTTAAAGTGTTGCCTTAAAGGTAGAAATTGGGATGAAATGCAGTCTTGGTTCTTTACAGGTTGCCTTTAGGTAACATTCAAATTTTAAAAATGCTTATGTATTATGTGGATAATAAATTAACTTAAAAATATATCCATATATATGTTACATAGTATTCTCTTTTATAATCTTTTAAAATTAAATTTATTGGTGTGACATTGGTTAATAAAATTATATAGGTCAAGTATTTAATTCAATATGTCATATACATACATATATATATATATATTGCATTGTGTATTCACCACCCAAAGTTAAATTTTCTTTCATCACCATATATTTGACCACCTTTACCCTTATCTATAATCTTGATTTTCACAAATGAACTAGACTGTAAACTCTATGAGAGCAAGATTTTTTTTCTACTTTATTCACCATTATATTCCAAATGCCTAGAAGGGTAACCTGGTACATTGTATGTGTTACACCAACTTTTCTGTGCTTTGCTTTTAAAAATTAATAATATATCTTAGATGATTTTTCTATCAAAACATACAGAGATACACTTCTTTCACTTCAATGTCTAATTAAAGTCCTAATGTCTAATTAATGCTATTAATAGAAAATATATCTCTATTTTCAGATATCTTTTCAAAATGGAATGCCATTAATTTGTATTATAATAATTATGTTGCTTGGAACTTTAATAGTCTTCCACCTCCACAAAAATTGAGGAATAAGTATTAAGTATGCTTTGGTAACAAATAATTATTAATCCTGAGCTTCCATGTGTAGAATATTTAGTCCTTGATTAATCTATGAAAACTAAGTCTGACAATGTATATATCCTCATTATATTACTGCATGACAATTAGAAATAATTATTTTAAAGTTTCATTTTAAACATTCAGGAATCATTCTATACATATAAAAACTAAGGTTATATATGTTGTCCTGTACATTTGAATAGAGTTAAGTTCCTAAATGCAACCACAGGGATTAACACCAATAAAAACTATTTCAAAACTTCAAAAGAGTTGATTTTGTTTGTTAGAAGATGCTTACAGAATCAATTTTGTGAATATCTTTTATACAAGGGAATTTCATAAATGGTAGTACCTGCTGATATTTTATTCTACTCTACTAGCACAACTGATTGATAAGTACTAGTTCAATATTTTATTTAAATATTGTATCTTAAAAGTTATCACCATTACTTCTTACTACATATTAACATTTTCCTTTGCCATGCTCCGTGCTCTTCAACTTCATCCCAATTTTTGCAGATACATTTTCCCCAGTGAACTGTAAAGTAAACTACAGAAATTATATAAATAAGTGTCTTATTATCATCATTTAATGATGAGTCTGATCATTCTTAAAAATACCCATAGATAAAGCAGAACTACAACATGAAATTATCTCTGTCCTAAGCCAATCTATTCTCTTTTTCTAGGGGTCTGTATTCAGAGTTTATTGACTATGGCAAGAGATTTTCAGGAGGTAAAATTGGGTAGAAATAACCAAGTCAAAAAATTCAGAACAATTCTATCATGTTTCTATTCTATGCATGAACCATCTATATATAAGACTAAGACACAATTTTTAAAATTAGGTTCCTTTCACCTATTTTCCATTGTTCAAATTGTTATTCAAAATATGAACAAAAATCTTAAAACTATTTATTTGCAAATATCTAAATCACTTCATAGATAAGTTCTGTATATTTTTCTAGCCATGAAATTCAAAGTAGTTCTGTTATAATTAGAAGGGGTTTTTTTTTTTTTAGTGGTTCTGAGACACTAATATACTTACAGAAATGTTTTAGTATTGCAGAGTTATAAGCAATAATAATAAAAATATTTGGAAAGATTTTGTTCAGGACAAAGTCTTAAGAAAACTCTGCATTATAAAAAAGATATTAAATCAGCTTAAAATTATATAAGTTTCATAATAGCTAAGTATTTGTGATTTATTATATGCATTATTAGTATCCTATTAGAGAAGTATCAAAATAAATAGCACATGAGACTAAGTATATTTTTATAATATTATTTGATTGCATAGAAATCAGGAAATTCATTGTTATGGCTTCCTTTTACAATAAAAAAATTTGTTCTCCACATGACCACATAACACTTAAGTTCCTTTCTCAGAAAGCACTTATACAACATTTAAAGATCATAAGTGAATTGTGGTCAAGTAATAAATAATACATTTTTAATGAGTACATGAAAAAATAATCAACATTATTCTGAATTTCTACTTATAAATGGAAATAAAATTGGCTTATTGAAAGAAATTTATCCAATTTAAAATACTTAAGGTCTCAAAACTTTTGTTTAATCTATTTTGATTTAGTACTATAATTAGGCAATTTCAAAGTTAATCCTTTCCATATAATTTTTCTATTAAAGTTGAATTTCCTATTGCTGTCTACTGATTTGTAAAATGACAAGAATTTTTGACAGATGTCTCAATTCATGTCATAGATTACTTCAAAAATGGTTGCAATCATTTCTCTCTTTTGCAATTTGACTTTGCAGTTCTCATCAAGTTGGAGTTTTTTATTATTCTGCTCCTTGCACGAGGACTAGGCTTGTGACTTGCTTTGGCCAATGGAATGAAGCAGAAATGATGATGTGCCAGTTCTGAGTTTAGGCCTCAAGAAGTGCTATGTAGTTCTTTTCTCTTTCTTACAATCCGGTTGACAACATATGAATGAGCTTGAGAGAGCCTGCTGTATGAAGATACATGGCTCAGTAATTCCTGTCACTCCAGCTGATTGCCAGCTAGTCGCTAACATATGAGGGAGGCCATGTTAGACCAATATTCTGCCAACTGGCTATAAATGCCATTATGGGTAAGTCTAAGGAAAATTAGCTGAGGCTAATTCAGAACCACAAAACTGCCTGACCGATAGACTCATGAGCAATAAGAGGTTGCTGTTTAAAAGCATTATATTGTGGGGTGCTTTGTTATACAACAAGAGAACATAAATACAGTCCCATATGAAGTCGGTGGAATATTTTTCTTTGTACTTTTGCAGTCTAAACAAAATGAGCCACTGTGAATTCCACACAATGATGAATTTATTATAGATTGGAGAATTGTATAAGCTTTATTTGGGAGCCCCCAAAATTTTGGTGCCTTAAATTGTGAAACTGAAATAATATATGTGATAATTCTATTACTTTCTAAGGGACATGAACAAAATAGTAATATGTTTAGTGAGCAAATCATAGAACACTAGATCTAAGGAGCACTGTAGATAGCTTGAAAGAATTAATATGAAGATAGATTTTAAATAAAATAAACTTCATATGCTAGAAAAGTGGCTCATCTTGAAAAAGCATGTAGCATCTAGGCCATGCTACCCTGAACAAGACCGATCCTGTTTGATCTTGGAAGTTAAGCAGGGTCTGGTCTGGTTAGTACTTGGATGGGAGACCACTTAGGAAGACCAGGTGCTGTAGGTGTAAAAAATAAAAATAAATAAAAATAAATAAGAGATTGTAAACTGACAAGGTCCTTGTAATCTGTGAGATCAACCAAGGATTGCCTCATCTAAAAAGACAAATTAAAAAATAAATAAATAAATAAATAAATAAATAAATAAATAAATAGATAAATTAAAAAAATAAAAATGAAAAGTATGTAGATAGAAAAATAGACTTACCATTTTTATTATTATTGTGTTTTGTTTGGTTTTTAGATTATATGACACAAGTAAAAATTTGGATATGTTTCTTTACCATAAGAGTATATTATATTCAAAGCTGATTTCAAACTGTCAAATGTAGTGTTCTTAAGAATGAATGAAAAAATTTGCTCTACTTAGTCCCTTTCATTTTAACTCGATAAATATTAAAGTAGTATTTAACGTACTAAAAATCTTCTACTCCTTTTTTTCTTTATACTGCTGCCTTGAAATTACTATTTGTTCTTGCATTCAATAGAAATCCCAGTATTAACATCTTTTAAATCTCAGTCAGTTTTTATGTTTTCAACAGAAGCCCATCTAAATTCGCATAGATGTCTCAGGATAGTGAAAGATAGAATGAGTGAAGTTCAATCCATTCCCTTATTCTTTTAATCGAAGCATTTCAATTTGTTTGATTATGGGGGAGCCACTTTACCTATCTTGGAAACTCATTTTGCCACTACAGACATACATAAAATTATTTGAAGTTTTTTTTTTAGGAATACAGGAATGCCTTTGTCTGCTGCTTGCAAGCACATATTACAATCGTGACCAACCTGCAGTTAGTAAACAGGATTCAATAGGAGAAAGAGTGAAAGAGAAAATGTGGATGGAATCCAGACCTTTGTGTGAGCATAGAGAATTACCACTGAGAAGCAAGTTTAAGCTAGTGAGTTGAAAATAAACAAGCAAACAAATATACTCATCATTTAAAAATGTATCAGAATCACATGAAAATTCAAAAGGAATGGTCTTCTGGTGAAATGGAGGCAAATGCAGTTAAAAAGAGATCCAGGCTCAACAGTCATAAATATTATTTTGAAGAACTGAATAACAGTGTGTGTTTTGGATATAATCATTAATGGAATTGTGTATTCATTAGCAATTGCCACTGTTAAAATAAATTAGTCAATTGACAGAGCAAAAAAGAATTGAATAAATTTTTCAAAAATAGACTAAATTTAAAAAAAGTTTCTATTTGTATTGTTAAATTCACTATTTTAATTTCCAAATAATCTAAAAGTAAAGCAAGAGATAATGATTTAAAACTATGGCACTATATATAATTCTAACAGATATTTTGCTATTTCATTTTGAGCACTTATATTTAACTGAAGAATATCTCATTAATGTTTTTGGTAATGAGCTTCATAAAAGGAATACCTATTTTAGTCCTGTGGCATAACAGTTTTCATTAATGTATGTGATATATTTATGTATATTTCTCTTAATCTCTATGTAAAGATATTGTATTAAAGTTTTCTACAGTTCTTGGTTCAAATCTCCATTCCATATACGAATATTGCAAGCCTCAGTAACTCTAATTAAAGTTAGAAAAAAACAAGCTCTGAATAGAAGATAGTTCCCAAGTCTCACAACCTTGTCTAAAAGATAATTTCAAGACATACGTGTGTTCAATGGCAATATTTTTTAAGTGTCCAAAATGTTAACTTTTCCATCTTGTTTGCTAAAATGCATACTATGAAATCAATGAACCTAGAAATGCTATAGACCATTCCTCTAAAAAAGGCTTCTATTTTAATAATTGATAACCCTGGAGGGCAGTCATTATTCAGGAAGTTGCTCTATAGCATCTAGAAGTTTAACGTGAACAGTGATTAATATGACTCTGATCAAATACCATGTAATATTGAGATTTCAATTTGAATTTTTAAATTAGTTTTCTCACCATGCCTAAACTCAAACATTAATTGATTAAAATAAAAATAGAAATATAAGGCAAAGGGTAAATTTTGAATCAGAATTATATTTATATCAATTTACTTTTGACTTATTAAAATATACTTTTTTTCTCTTTGCTTTGAAAAAAGACAAGTGAGAAGGAAGTAAAAAAAAAAAGCACAGCATGAAAATTCAGCAGAAACTTTTTAAAGAAAATAATAGCAGGTTATCATATAAAAATGTTCTCAAGAAAACTCAACCACATGACACTCCTATGCTTCTATTGTAAGGACAAATGCAAATTAAAAACAGAGGCATAAATCTTCCTGTTGAAATAAGGAAAGATTTCTCTCTCCTTCTTTTTCTTTGAGCAATATTTAGAAAACTTTTAAGTATTCTCTCCACTGTTTGAAATACATATAAATCCTTTTGAGGACTAGGTTGGCCTTTTGTCAGCTTTATGACCTAGGAACGGCTTTTTCAAGGACCTGGAAACATTTCTTTGAAATGCAAACTTCGAGAGAGCTAGAGCCCCTATCTTCCAGCTTCTGTGGGAGGGTAAGGGCTATCTCCAGTGGGCACCTGGTTCCAATTTGCAAAACTATCTCCTGTTATAAAGACATGAGAAGTTTGTTTTTCCTGTAGATAAAGCCTGTTAACGCAGATGGTCACCCCTGTTACCAGGTAAAGTTAGAATGAACTACATGTGACAAATGGTGCTGTCAAGTCCTCTTAATTGAGGATGAGTTATTACTTATTTTAAAAACGTACATGTAATGGATTGTATCTGCTTGGTTATAAAAGACGGTGAACTCATTTCTATCTTTAGAATGTCAGCAGATAGCCTGTAATGGATATCATATTCTAGATTAACACTTATTCAGCAATAAAGGCATTCTATTCCTCTACTACCATTGTAAAGAGGATTTCTGAGATGGGAAATTTTGTTTTTAATTATAATTCCTCAATATTATCTTACACTAAGCTTAGTTCTTCAGCAACAATGCAGACTGCTTGATCAATCAAAGTGAGAAGAGAGGTGACGCATAGGATATGGACAGGTGAAAAAATTGTTAGGCAGATAAGTAGTCAAGAAAGAAGGGAGCAAAAGCCCAGCTCTGAAGCCACAGGAATTACAAGAATGATGGCCCAACCCAAAGGCCACCCCTAGGACCTCCCAGAAACACCTATTCTTCAATTAACAATATCCCTACATACTGAAGTACAAGGAAATAAAAAGCCACTAAAATAGCCACTGGTTGAGGCCAGCCACAGATACCTGCGCAGTGAAAACTACATTGATCTTCTTTTCACCTCAGCCTCATTATACCATCATTATAATAGCAAAATATGCCCAGAAGTTCAAGAATCTAATTATAACAGACTGAATTCTGGGTAACCACATACGCAGTAGACAAAAGGTTATATAACAGCCAACTCTCAATCAAAATGACTTCACTTGCCAATTATCTAGCACTGCCCTTGTAACCACCCACCATGGCCACAGTATAAGATTTACTTACTGAATTCTACGGTACCATGGTCATCTCTGGTGCAGCCCATTTCTCTCTTGAAACTTACTTTATCAATTCTTAACTTTCTAAATTTCACTGATCTGTAATTCTTTACTGCATTGGCAGAAAGAACCAAGGTCCCCTCAGCATCACCAGGGCAATTATGGATTTAGATAGTCCCCAATGGCAACAAAATGAAAACCTCATAGAAACTATGTTTGTTACACTTGGGAGGGCAATTCTCTGAAGAGGAGATACCAGAAATGCAAACAGAGATGCCTAACATGTATAGTACTTTAGAAAAAAATTAAGTTATAATAATATGTTAAAATATTTTATGTTTAACATAGTTACAGTATTATATATTTATTATACATAGCTTTATGTTTGTGGGAGGAAAAACCCTCTAAAAAGTATCTTTAATGTATTTATTAAAATACCATAATTTCACAAGTAAAAAATCTGTGGAGTTTTCATATCCCTTTTCTCTTCTAATATATTTCAATTCTCAACTCCTAAATATAAATCTCATTATGTGAATATGTGATAAGCATATTGTAGGAATTATAAAATAAAATAAGCTTTCATCCTATGTTTAAACTCTTTCAAAAATATTTTATCATAGATTATTGTAGATTATTCAAAACATGCATATGTCTTAATGTATAAGTCTAATTATAAATGATTAAAATTATAATAGGTAAATAAAAAGTGTAGGTAGGTTCAGTCTAGGAAAATAATTCTTAGTGATTACTAATTTTGTTTCTCTTCTCATATTAGGTCCTTCAACAACTGGATGCTTAAAACCTCTGCATTTTCTTCTTGAATTCACCATGTCTTTATCACCAATAAATTTTTGAGATATTTTTAAATTATCATTGCCATGAAGAAGCTGGTCTCATCAGAGGTCATATGGAAGTGCATGATTTTCTCATAAATTTTAGAATTTTCAGATTTCTATTTTAAATGGTCTTGTCTTATCTTACCTGATGGCTCATTCTGTTCTTTATAGCACATACAAAAGATGTCCTCAAATTATAGGCTCTTTCCCTTCCGTGTTTGAGAGTAACCAGTATGCTAACTACTCTCTAAGATAGAACAATTATTTTAAGAGATTAAACAATCTTTCTGTTGTCGTAATTAGATTTTAGATAAACTGAGTTAGCAATATATTTGTTCTTGAATTCTGCTTTGGGCTATTGCAAATGGATGTGATACAAGGATTATGTTCTCATGTTGGTCAGAAAGATAAAAGGTCATATTTAAACAAATCAATAAAAAGTCATTTTTTTCACTGAAAACATTCGACAGTCATGATGGCCATTATAAATCAAAACAAACCAATTACAGATAACAAAGAAGGAATTGAAGCACTGTGGGGACAAATGCAGAAGGAAGAAATTAGTAGAATTCTGTATTTTTATTTGATAATATCCAGTAAATTTTGTTACTACTCCCCCAGGTTTGTACCATCAATCAAATGTATAATATTTATATAGAATGTCCCAGTCATTGCATTTGTCCTCACTTTAAGATCACATTGA
>NW_011888807.1:2493236-2504842 GCF_000151845.1 Pteropus vampyrus
ACAACTGTAAGACCAGTCTCTTTAGATCTGAATTCTTAAAAGCTAAATCTTTAATCAATGGTATAGATTATAGATGATATAAATATAGATATATAGGTAATATAGATGGTATAGATGATAGATAGATGACAGATAGATAATAGATATAAAAGAGTGAATCGAATGATTTCATAATGAGGATATATATATAACCATGTGATCCACTTCTGAATTTTTTAAATCTGTTAATAGGAAATCATTGTAACTAAACCAATTAAAATGTGTTCATTTATCTTATGCATACACCAATAGAAACCCCCAATTTCATAGAGCTTGTTTTCTTGATTTCTCACATTTTAGAGAACACATATGTCACAGGTAATATTCTATAGAAGCTGCTATTTTGGAATTGACTACACATTTGATAACATTAAAAATATATATCTTCAACATATTTCAAGTTTGGTTTCTTTTATTTAGTAAGCACATCATATCTCCCAAATAAACTCCCTGAGTAATCAATTTTACACTAATACTTTATAGTTGAAGTACTTAAGAAAAGGGGTGGAGAACAATAATCAAAAGTGTTAAACCATTATATCTGGGCTGAAATGAGATGGGACTATGAAGCAGTAGCTCAATTTTTCCCCATTTGAAAACTTTAATAAAAATTAATTCCTCTCAAAATAAATAAATAACAACCTTTCCAATTACCCTTAAATAGTCAATTATACTTGAGTCTATCATTTATTTATTTTGTTAACATTAAAAACATTATTTTACATCCTTAAATCTTTATTCAGCAGTAAATAATAGTGATGTAAATATTGATGTTTCATAGTAATAATATCTAGTGGTAATGTTGTTTAATGAAGAAAGAGAGAAGGCAAGGGAGAGAGAAATAGGAGAGGAAGGAAGTAAAAGAAGGAAGAAAGAGAAGGGAGAAAAAGTCGTGTTACCTTAAGGTGCAAAAATATAAATTTAATAATCAACTTTCCAAAATAATACCAGCACATTCAGTTATTTCTAAAATAAAACTTTGTATTTGTCCATATATATATACATATATGTGTATATACATATGTGTGTGTATATACATATATCTATACATATAGATATATGTAGAGATATATGTATATGTATATATCTATATGTGTGTGTGTGTGTGTGTGTATATATATATATATATATATATGTGCCAATGATGAGATTAAAACTTTCAATTTGTTAAAAATCTAGGTTGATTAGTTGTTGTTACAAAAAGAAAATCTTATCTCCTTAGAACAATAAATACTTTTGGCAAATAGATAAAATGAGAAGAGTTTTAAATTGAATTGTTTTCCAGGCTGCATGTAATATCTGAAAGCTCTCTGATTGATTCATTTTTTTTTCATAAATAGATGCCTCAGTGTAGCAATAAGCATAACAGAAAATGTCAGTGTATTCAATGACATATTTTTTACAAATGGAGCTCTATTGCCTGCCTCTTCCAGCACCAAGTATCGGTGGTTAACTTTAACAGGTCTTGCCTTTTATTTAATCAGATAATATCTTTAGGCTTTATGTTACACTTTTGCTATCATGTGTCTGTAGGAAAAGCCTGAAGTGATTGGGAAATTAGGTTTTCTCCTTGGCCCTATTTTTTTTCTTTCATTTATTCAGTAGATTCATAGTTTTCCTTTTCCTGTGATCTATTTGTATTGAGAGAGGAATTGAATACCTTTCATCTTGCACATTACCTCTGTATGTAGAGAACTCCACTAGGTCCCAATAAAGCAGAGAATTGCTTTTTAAGATCTTGATGTTAACTCTCCAATCTATCAGTTCTTTTTACTTTTTCTTTTTTCTTTAATCTTCCTTGCCAGAACAATTTCACGACTTCCTATGAAAAGCTTTTGTCTACATTATGCTATATTTCTTGTTGCAATATAAGACCTCAGGCCACAAGCATTAATAGCATTAGTTCTTCTTTAATTATATTTTTAACATAATACCAAACATTTTATATCCTGTTTATCCCCTTTGGACATATCTTATTCCCTTAAGAAGTAGTAAGGGCCAAGGACAGCAATCAATAAAGCAGGCTACCATAATCGCCAGGCATACAAGCTAGTTCACAGAAGTCACTACCAGGAGAATGGATTTAATTTCATCCCAGTTCTGTGATTCTTCCTATAAGACACTGGCTAACACATAGAAGAGGTGAGATTACATAGATAGATAAAACACATAGTTTATTTACAGTAGCTGACCAGTTTTGTAAGAGATATCACAAATATGTATGAATTTAAAAACTCAGTATTCTGTTTTATTTATAATTCAAGAAAACTACTCCTACTGCAAAGCAATTTCATTCTTAGTTATTCCACCCTTCATTTCAAATACTCTCAAGTTCTTCCCCAGGACCTCATTGCAAATAAAATTAGCTATGAGTCCTATTTAATATTTAATGATTTTTTCTAGTTATTTAGTTAGAAAATAAAATTTATAAGCAGTAATCAGGAAAATAAATGATTTTGTCTTTGTTTGTTTGTCCCATCTCACAAAGTGTTCTAAGTTTATCTCATTTTTATGATGATAAAAAAGTAAATACCACCCAGACCATCCTCCTTCAGGAAAATTTTAGTATGATACATATAAGTATTTAGAAAAATAAATCTCAATGTGATCTTAAAGTGAGGACAAATGCAATGACTGGGACATTCTATATAAATATTATACATTTGATATGTTTCTGCAGTTCTCACCAAAAATAATTATTATAACATTCTACATTAATTTTGCTACCCAGCACCCGAGACAACACAAATAATTGAAGTGTCAAATCAGACTAATACAAATCAAGCATTTTGCCTAATATCAAGCTTTACTAATAATTTGCTATATACAGGCAATCATAGGCTCAGTTGAAGTAGAGAGAAATCTGAGACATCGAGGTTGGCTCCCAGGTCCTGTTTTCTCACTACAGGAATGTGTTCTTTATCCTAGAATGAGAGATGAAGTTTCCAAATGAGATTACAGCTGCAGAAATGTATGCGTTTTGAAACACCTTTAATTCATACCTCTGAGTTTCCATTAGCTTCTAGAGTGAGTCTTGCAGCTTAAATCCATAGATCCTAGGTTCTCTTTACGACAGGCAATCAATCCTTAACCAGAGACATTCTGCTAATGGCATTTCAGAGATAAAGTCTCTTTCTCCTAGCAAATATCACTCTCTTTCAACTTAGACATCAGGTGACAAAGTGATTAGACCTAGTAATAGCCTTCTTTTCTTCCTTCTCAAGAAGTGCCAAGTAAAGAAAATAAATGCACATTAGTCCATCTACAATACGTACTGCCTTCACCAGAACTATACTTCTGATTCAAATACAATAGATTTCCCAGGACAACTTGTGCGACCTTATGATATACAGAGATATTGTCCCGCTCGGGTTTAATTTGTCCTGCCTCTGCCTCTCTCTCTGATTGTTTTCTCTGTCTCATTCCTCCTCATACAGCAACCTTCTTCATATCAAACCAAAGTGCCTCTGCCTACTCGTGGTTCTTCCACAGCAACAATGTTACTTGCCTTTCTGCCTTTGTCCTTGATCCTTTCTCTTATAGAAACACCTTAAAAATTAACTCAAAATGAATTAAGGACCCAAATATAAGACACGAAACAATAAATTGCATAGAAGAAAACGTAGGAACTAAACTCATGGATCTTGGACTTAAAGAAGATTTTATGAATTTGACCTCAAAGGCAAGAGAAGTAAAAGCAAAAATAAAAGAATGGGACTACATCGAATTAAAAAGCTTCTGCTCAGCAAAAGAAACCATCAACAAGGTAAAGAGACAACCATCCGAATAGGTAATATATATTTGCAAGCAACGCCTCCAATAAGGGCCTAATACCCAAAATATACAAAGAACTCATATGATTCAATAACAAAATAAAAAATTTTAAAAAAATGATCCAATCAAAAAATGGGCAGAGGACCTGAACAGACACTTCTCCCTAGAGGGCCAACAAATATTTGAAAAGATGCTCAACATCGCTAGCTATTACGGAAATGCAAATCAAAACCACAATTAGATATCATCTCACACTTGTTAGACTAGCTATTACCAACAGGACATGTAAATAACAAATGTTGAAGAGGATGTGGAGAAAAAGAAACCCTCATACTCTGCTGGTGAGACTGCAAAGTGGTTCAGCCACTATAAAAAACAGTATGGAGCTTCCTCAAAAAACTAAGAATCAATCTACCATATGATCTAGCAATCCCTCTACTAGGTATTTACCCCAAAGACTTGAAAACACATATCCACACAGATATTTGCACACCGATGTTCATAGCAGCATTATTCAAAGTAGCCAGGACATGGAAGCAACTGAAGTGTCCTATAGTAGATGATTAGATAAAGAAGTTGTGGTACATATATACACTGAATATTACTCAGCCATAAGAAGAGATGAAATATTGCCATTTGTGACAATGTGAATGGACCTTGAGATAATCTTGCTAAGCAAAATAAACCATAAAGAAAAAGTTGAAATCCACATAATATCATTTGTATATGTGATATAAACCTGAAAGCAACAAAGGAATAGGACAAACAAACAGAGACTCATGGACATGGTCAATAGACTAGTGGTTGCCAATGGGTGGGAGGAGGGGAGAGGTAGATGGCATAAAAGAGGTCAAATATGTGGTGACAGAAAGAAATCTAACTATGGGCAGTAAACACAATGCAATATATATACATTTATACATATGTATGTTATATATATGTATATATATGTATATATATATTGCTTACTGCTAAATTGTACACTTGAAACTTATTGGATATCATTAAAAAATGTCACCACAATATTAATCAATTAATTAATTAATTAATTAAAATAAATAAGTAAAAAAGAAAAAGAAACACCTTCAACAAGTTTTTCCTGACACACTGATTCTAACTTTTCCCTGAAGATTCCACACATTTGTCACCTACTTCATGACGTCTTCTGACACTAGTATGAGAAATAATGACCTTTCCTGTGCTCCCTCACCCCATGTCTATTTTTATTTTGATACATTTACCCAATTCTAACATTTTATTCATAATGTGCTTTCTTATTTATTGCTTCATTCCTAAGATCTAATCCATATTGCAAAATAAACATTACAATTTCATAAATAAACAATAGAAAGTTCTAAATTACTAAATAAATACCTGCTTCATGAATGAAGCTGCTAAAAAACTTTTTTTTTTCATTAACACATCTCCTGTTTGCCCTGGAAATACTCGCCTGTGGCGCTTGCAGCTGTAGTGTTTACTCCGAGACTACACGCAGATTACAGTCCTAACCTTACCCCCAAATTTGCCATGAAAAAGCTTGCTTTTGTTATTATTTTTACATTGCTCTAGTATAACGATAGTCTCTGGAAACAAATGACATCATTCGATTCATAGCATTCTGTTTTTAGTAGTGGTATTTCCATTTTCAAAATACAGTAATTCTCGATTGCTGAAAACTTCAAATCCTAGAAAATTTAGCATTCCTACACGTGATAACATCATTCTTAGTTGTTAGCTGAAGATTCATTTGATAAATCTGATTTATGTATACATTTCTATTACATTTTGATTAGACACAGTTCTGTTTAGAAATAACTACAAGAACAGTTTTTATACTTTTTTTTTCACGTTGAGAACCAGTCAGCTTTGCTTCAGCCTCAAAGAGTGTGTTTATGTCAAATTAAATTAACTCTGGCAGTGAGCTGCACTTTTTTTTCTAAAGAGGAAATGGGTTAACAAAAACACCGTGCAAGATACTAGAGATGCAATAGCAAATAAGATAGCCAGAACTCTGCTTTCACCTGACAGCATAGACTAGTGCTTCTAAGGAAGTTCTCTGCTAGCCACCTATATTATGACCCCTTGAGTGGGTAGAAAACGAAAATGTAGATTTCTAGGCCAACCCAAAGCCAAAAAATTAGAATCTCTGAGGACAAATCCTAGGAATCTGTAGTTTTCTTAGAATTCCCCAGACTAGTTACACATAGAAGAAGTTTGAGAATCTCTAGTTTACTAGAGATTAGATTTCATACATAATTCAGTGAATTAGAGACAGAATAGATTAAATTTCACTGTACCAAAGAAATTAGGCTATAGCACGTGCGATTCATCATTTCAGCATTTATAGGATTCAGAGTCCCTATAAAAATAATCTGTGCTATACAAGGAAACATACACATATCTTCCTGCAAGCAGCACAAATGTTCAAAATTATAAATATATATCAGTGCTTGATAAACCCCTAACTACTTACAAAACAACTTTTTTAAAATTTTATATTTATAATCAGTATTACTCATTATAATCATTATAATATACACCCAATTATATTGCTATAATTTCATATTTTTCTTCCCCAAATTGGCTATTCTTTAAAATCAGGATTTAACATCTTTTATAATTCCCATTGCCCATAGCAAAATGAGTAATTTAGAGAACACCACAGCCAATACAAAAATAATTCAAGGGTAAAGTTATTTCTACTATTAAATAGCAAAATATACAGATGATGAAACATCCCATGAGGATTTGTTCATTTAATTGGCTTAGAATAGTATGTTTAGAAATAAGCCAATTTATATGAGACATTGTTTCTATATTTTTATCATATTTCTTACACCATGATTTGAAAATTGGAAAAATACATTTACTGTGGCTTGAGGACATTATAGTTATATTTAGGCAGAACTGAACATGAATCCTGAGATAATAGAAAAGATGGATCCTAACTACCAGAAAGAGTAAGAGAATGTTAATCCGAACTTTTCCCTGAGGTGTAGTTTTGTTTTTCAGTAGGATATAAGTAATATGGATCACCCAACTCACCGCTGTTTGAAAACTCTTAAAACTTTTATTCTTCAAACAGTTTGTATGGCAACTGTGCTATAAACTTTTCTCGAGTTTCTTCAAATAACCTAGTTTTAACTGACCTTCCAGTTGAGTGTATGGACTCTTGATGCTTCAAAGTCTTATTCAGTCTGATATAATAATGAGTGTTTGTTTTTTTAATAGTTGAGTCTAAAATTCAGAATACTAAAATTCACACATGGATAAACAGCAACAATATTTATAAGGAAATAATTTATATTAACATGATGTGTATGAAATATTTTAACATGACTTAACAGTAACAAAGTCACTCAGACTTTTTAAAAACTCATATTTATAAAAGTATTTTATATTCTTTATTTATAGTCAACATATAATGTTAAACATTTACTGAATTTCAGATTCTGAACAAGGCATGATAGTGGTAGAGATATGAATAAGGCATATTTTATATAGTCAAGGAAGCTCAGAGCTTGCTTATTAAGTGAATTAGAATATGTAATCAAATACTGTTCTAGAAACTAGAAGAGGTTGACACCAGAACAGAAATTAATAAATCGTGGTATATTAATTTTCGTGAGATATCTAATTGCTCTAAGCCTCATTTTTCTCATTTGAAAAATGAAAATAATACCAAAATGGAAGAATCGTTTATAAGATTACAGACAATAGATCACAGTGCTTTTTGAACTCTATTAATAGGTCTTCAAGAGGTAGAGACTATTATTACTATTACTTGATCAATATTCATCAAAGCAGAAGATTATATCTGGAAATAAAAGGAGAGGGAGAGAGAGGGAGAGACAGAGAGAGAGAGAGACTATATCAAACTATAAAGCTTCTGCACAGCAAAAGAAACCATCAACAAAACAAAGGAGTAACAAACTAAATGGGACCTATTTGCAAATAATGCTTCCAATAAGGAACTAATATCTAAAATATATAAAGAACTCAAACAACTCAACAACAAAAAATCCAATTAAACAATGGGCAGAGGACCTTAACAGACACTCCTTCCAAGATGACTTATGAAAAGATGTTAAGCTTCACTAGCTATTAAGGAAATGCAAATCAAAACCACAACGAGACCACCTCACACCTGTAAGAATGGCTATTATCAACAAGAGGACTAACAAGTATTGGAGAGAAATAAATGTGTGAGAAATAAACCCTCATACATTGTTAGTGGGAATATAAATCGATAAAGTCACTATGGAAAACAATATGGCAGTTCCTCAAAATGTTAAAAATATGACCCAGCAATTTTTCTTCTGGATATTTACACCCCCCCCAAATTTGTAAACATTCATTCGTTAAGATATATCCACTCCAATGTTTACAGCAGCATTATTCGTGGTAGCCAAGATGTAGAAACAACTGAAGTTTCCTTCTATAGATAATTGGATAAAGAGGATGTGCTACATATATACAATGGAATTTTACTCAACCATAAAATGAAATACTGCCATTTGTGACAACATGGATGGATCTTGAGATAATCATGCTAAGAGAAATAAGTCAAACAGAAAAATGTGAGAACTATATGATTTCCTTCACATGTGGAATACAAAACTAAAAGCAGAAAACAAGGCAAGCGAACAAAAACTTGTGGACACAGATAACAGCATGGTAGTTACCAGAGGGAAAGAGGGAGGGGGGCAGGTAGATAATGGTAAAAGGGGTCAAATATATGGTGCAGAAGGAAAGCACAAATACAATATATAGATGATGTACATTTTTAAATATACACTTGAAACCTATATAATTTTATTAACCAGTTTCCCCAATAATTTTTTTAAAAAAGAATGTACAATGCAAGGAATGAACCATACTATAAACTATAGCTAGTATTAATGTATCAATATTGGTTTATCAAGTGTAACAAATGTACCACAAAATAGAGGAAACAGAAAGGTGTAGGGATGGACCCTCTGTACTATCTGCTCAATTTTCTATAAAGGAAAATTTCTCTAAAATAAAATCTAGCAATTAAAAAGGAAAAAAAGTAGAGAAAGCAGTCCTGTATGGGAAAGAGGTGAGTAGCATACAAACTGCATGCACATCTAATTTTTATCAGTAACACTGGGAATACTGGGACGCTTTAGACAAATCTTTTTTATACTAAAACTTTTTGCTATCAGGTCTTCAAGAGAATTTTGGAATCTCATCATTCAGTTAAATTAGGTAGTTTATGCAATGTTGATGAAGAGCAAAAGTTTTATTCAATTAGAATTTGGTTTAAGATAGTGCCTGATTTCACACTAAAAAAAATATTCAAACAAAGAAATACAAATTTTCAAGAACTTAAAATTAGAAGTGTTGCTCAAGATATGATCAGCTGCAAAAGAATTTTTAAATTAAATCAGGAAAGCGATCTTGAGGAATGTTAGTAGAGACTGAGAACTATATAAGGGGTGACTATAATCATTTGTCCTATCCATTAATTTATGGGTGTAAATGTTTTAATATTTTTTTTATTGTTCAATTACCATTAACATACAATATATTAGTTTCAGGTGATTTAGAACATAGAGATTAGACATTTATATATTTACAAAATGATTTCCCCAATAAATCTAGTACCCATCTGACATCATACAGTTATTATATTAATGACTATATTTCTTATACTTTATATCCCCATAACTACTATGTAACTACCAATTACACTTCTCAATCCCTTCCCTTTTTCATCCATCCTCTAATCCCCCTCTCATCTGGCGATCCTCAAAATGTTTTTTATATCTATGAGTTTCTGTTTTATTTTGTTCTTTAGACTCCACATATAAGTGAAATCATAGGGCATTTGTCTTTGGTTTACTCAGCATAATACCGTCTAGGTCCATCCACATTGTTGCATATGGCAAGATATCATTTTTATGGCTGAGTAATATTCAATTGTATATATGCACCACTTCTTCTTTATGTATTTATCCACTGATAGACACACAGGTTGCCTCCACATCTTGGCTATTGTAAATAATAATGTAATGAACATATGGACGCATATGTAACTTTGAAGTAGTGTTTTGGGTCTCTTTGTCTACTCAGTAATGGGTTTTTGTCTCTTGTTATAGCCTTTCTTTTAAAGTCTACTTTGTCTGGTACAAGTATTGCTACCCCAGCTTTTATTTTGTTTTCATTTTCATGAAATACCTTTTCCTGTTCCTTTATTTTCAGTCTGTGTGAGTCTTTCAATTTAAAGTCAGTCTCTTGTCAGTAACATATAAAAGAGTTTTGTTGTCTTTTCCGTACAGCCACCCTATCTTTTTGATTGGAGCACTTAATTCATTTATAATGAAAGTAATTTTTAATAGACATGTAGTTATTGCCATTTTAATATTCCTATTTTTATCATTTTTTTCTTTTTCTTAAAGAAATACCTTTAACATTTCTTGTAATATTGGTTTGGTGTTGATAAACTCTTTTAGCTTTTTCTTGTTTGGGAAGCTTTATTTCTGTCCTTTGATTCTAAATGATAGCTTTTCTGGGTATAGTAATCTTGGTTGCAGGTTCTTGCTTTTCATCATCACTTTGAATATTTTGTGCCAATCTCTTCTGTCCTGCAAAAGTTCTGTTGAGAAATTAGCTGACAGTCTTATGGGACCTCCTTTGTAGGTAACTAACTGCTTTTCTCTTGCTGCTTTTAAGATCTTTGTCTTTAATCTTTGGCATTTTAATTATGATGTGTCTTAGTGTGAGTCTCTTTGGGTTCATTTTGTTTGGAACTCTGTGATTCCTGGGCTTTTATCCTCCAGGATAGAGAAGTTCTTCATAATTTCTTCAAATAAGTTTTAAATTCCTTGCTCTTTCTCTTCTTCTAGTACCTCTATGATGCGAATGTTGGTACACTTCATGTTTTGATGTTGGCCCAGAAGACCCCTTAAACTATCCTCATATTTTTGGATTTTTTTTTTTTTCCTGTTCTAATTGGGTGCATTCTGCTACCTTATCTTCCAAATCGCTGATTCGGTCCTCTGCTTCATGTAATCTACTGTTGATTTCCCCTAATGATGCATCATTTCAGTTATTGTATTCTTTGTTTCTGACTGGTTATTTTCTATTTCCATTTTTATCTTTCATATCTCTGTTGAAATTCTCACTGATATTATTGAACATCCTTATAACTAATGTTTTGAACTCTGCACCTGGTAGTTTGCTTGTCATTTTGTTTAGTTCTTTTTCTGGAGCTTTGTTCTGTTCTTTCATTTCAGACATGTTTCTTTGTTTCCCATTTTGGCTGCCTCCCTATGTATTTCTCTGTATTACTCAGAGCTGCTATGTCTATAGTCCTGATAGAGAGGCTTTATGTAGTAAGTGTCCTGTGGGGCCCACTGGTGCAGTCTCCTTGGTCACCCTAGCTCGGTGCTCCAGGTGTGCCTCTTATGTGGATTGTGTATATCCTTCCATTGTAGTTAAGCCTTGATTGCTATTGACACATCAATGGGAGGGACTGATTCTCAGGCCGATTGGTTGTGAGAATTGGCTGTGACTTCAGTGAAGGAGTTGTTGTGCAGAGGCTAACCATATAGAGCAGAATTTGTTTTATCAAGGCTCTGGTGCCTACTTAGTTTGTCCTTTGGGTGTGTCATTTGTGGAAGTGGTTGGGTGGCACTCTGGTGTGGTCTGAAACTGTCCATTGAGTATGTTCATTCTGGGGCCCCTTGTGGGGGTCTCTACTGTAGGCCCAGTTCAGTTACTGCCTGTGCCCTGTCTAGGACAACTTGGTATAAGCTACAAAGTGA
>NW_011888807.1:2505630-2520091 GCF_000151845.1 Pteropus vampyrus
AAAAAACTCAATCCAATGGATTTTAACTCAACTGATATAATGCTATTATATATCAAATCTATTTGATCATTATATTTAAAATATTTGCTATCAGATTGCTGGCCTGGCATTTTCATATATTTTTTCTTCCAAGAGAAGCTGAAAATATGGATTTTTAAATGTGAATTCCCATGAGTAGAAAATGTTATAGGTTGATAATTAATGTTAAAATTAATATGCTATAGGCCAAAATACTACAGGCCAAACATACATGTGTGTCTAATGTGTCTGATATGTGCAGACATAACACAAAAATCATGCACATGTGTGCACAAACACTAATACACATATGCATACACACAAACGCACTTATACAGAAAACTGTGAGGGATATTGGGACCACGGGTTTCTAGTTTATTAGAACAAAAAATTATTGCTTTTGTCTAAGTTGAATCTTAGGCTTTCATGTTTTAGAATATAAATGTTTGGAAAATATATATTTGAAAAATTATTTTTTGTATGTTACTACACAAGGAAGTCAACATGACTAGAGAGTCTATTTAATAGAACTGATTTAGCACTGGAGGTTTTTTCCAACATCTTCATATTTGTTATTTTTTATGGGTACAACCCTTGATTTGACCTGGACTTGTAGTGTTGTCATTTTTTTAAAATCTTCTTCTTTGAAAAGACTTTTGAAATTCACTTTTTCTTTATTACCTGACACAGGACCTGTATCATAGACTTGCAATGAAATTTTCTGCCTCATTCAACCACTTTCACAGACCCTGTATTAAGAGGGAATAGATTCTTTCTTCCATTTTTTCCTTTCTCTAACCCTTTCCACATGAGAACAAAGAACTCCTTTGAAGGAAGCCTACAGATCTCAACATCTCATGAAAGAGGATTGATTGTGCTGCTTTTTTTTTTTTCATACAAGCCCTAAAAAGCATGAAGTTGTTGTTACCAATATCATTATTTTGGGTCAGTTGTGTACAAATTTGAAACTCAGGTTGGTTAGAATGTGGTTCCAAATATAGAAACAATCTAGATTGCCTGTGCTTTATAGAAAGATGGGATCTTAAATTTAAAATTGTCAGGAATGTACCTTCATTGCTTCTATTTTAAATTGTCTTTGGGCAAACAAAAATAAGTAGTAAGTTCAACAAAATACCAATAAACGTTGATTTGAGATAATATTTATTACATTTAAAGTTGATGATAATAGAAAGGATGATACAAACAAATACAATTATATTACATCTAACTACATTTTACAGTTCTCAGGTAAGGATGCAACCTAAATCAACCAAGAGAATAAAAGCTAGCAATGGTTTCATATTTATCATGAAGTAGTAAACTTTTAGAAGATACTGCAAAATATTATTACTTTTATTAAAGTAAATATTTAAATCACTAAATGAGATATGTGTTCTCCTCTCATTAAAGATATATATAGAAAGATGAAGCTATCTACTTATTTATATGTTGTGAAAGAAATAGAGACAAATCTTCAGCATTCTTGTGATCAATCTGAACTTAACTTATTTATGAAAGAAAATATTCTAAGGCAGAAGTAATAAATAAAATGCTCACATGGGAAATTTAGTGGCAATTTAGAAACAGGTATACACACATTCAATGAGAAAGGGAAAAATGAGAACTTTTGCAGGAGAAAAAAAATGAGCACCCAAATCTCAATTCACACAATAGAAAACATATTGTACCATAATAGTCTATTATGCCTTAATTTTATAAACCACTAATAAAAAATTAAATGCTAAAACAACTGAACTGAAATATCACCGTCATGTTAGATCAGCTTAAAAAGACTAACATTCTCACCAAGATCAATTATAAACCTAAAAAATGCACAACGCAGACAATATTCAAGGGGTAAAAATTCTCGAGAGAGTGGAGTCATACCCAGCTAAGCCCAGTAGTAACTTTAGCTCTTTCCTTTGAATGATTTTCTAAATCATAACAGGGAGAGTAGGGGCTTAGGAAAACTGGCATCCCATGTCTTCCTGCAATTTAACTGAATTAATAATAATGAAGTTATACGTTGAAACTGCCAAATAGACTAGACATAAGGGGAAAAAGAGAACTTCATAATAGGAGACTAAATTCTGTTTCAGATTTGTTTATAAAGCATGTGTTAGTTTGCTAGAGCTGCCATAACAAAATTCCATATTGGATGTCTTGAACAAGAGAAATTAATTTTTTCACAGTTCTGGAATTTGGAAGTTCAAGATTAAGGTGCCGTAGATTGTGTGCCTCTGATCTCTCTCTTTTTAGATTTGGAGGACCACCTTTTTGCTGTCTCTTTACATGGTCTTTCCTCTCTGCACACACAGCCCTGGTGCCTCTCACTTCTTATAAATATACCCTTCATATTAAATTATAGCCCCACTCTAAGGGCCTCACTTTAACTTAATCACCTCTTTTAAAACTATATTTCCTAATCGGTTTACATTCTGAGGTACTGGGAATTGGGACTTTAACATAGGAATTCAGTGGACACAATTCAGGCCATAAAAAGGTAATTACTGACTCGTAAGTTGCATATGAAAAGAGTAGTACACACAAAACAGAAAGCAGTAGCTATGTGAGTACTCTACAAAAATGTTAGCAGTCTTGCAATGCTAAGTAGACAGAAGTTAGAATTCAAGTCTCATCAAAATGACGGTTAGTTAAGAGAAATAAAAAAGAGAGACTTTAAGTTGAAATCATAAAATAACTAAAATCAAGAATTATTATTCTTTAGGAGGAAGAGCAATTGAAAACAACTAGCACTAACATATGTTAACAAACATTCTTACCTGGATCGAAGTGAGCTAAAATTTCTCTAACTGCTTTCCAAGAAAAAAAAAAAAAATCTTTTAAGAAGAAGATAACAAAAGGTAGAATCTGGTAGATTCTCTTTAAAAAATGTGACATTCAATTAAAAAAAAAATCGTAGACATTCCAAAGGAGAAGACCAGAGCAGAACAAAAACAAACAAACAAAAAGAAACAAAACAATCTAAAAAGATGCAGTGGTCACTTTACCAGTCCTACTAAAAGACATTGAAGAATTCTGGCTTCAGTTCCAAAATAAAAACAGCTTTGGTGTCATCATCCCCATATTCACAACAAGCAAAACTTAAACAGAAAAGTAATAATCTTCTTTGATCTATTAGAGAACTGAGATTGCAGGATAAAGCTTCACCCATAAATCTGACAAGATAGGTGAATCTAAAGATTCACAGTTTACCTGGAGAAGAAGCTACTGGACCATAAACACTGGTAGGAATATTTAAATGGTGATTTTTACTAATTGCTAAAGACCGTATAAATTGGATTGAGAAAGACACATCCCTGGGCCTGAAGTTTTAAGGAGACGCTCATACTTTAATGGGGTTTACCTCAAGAAAACACACCAGGTTCTCAAAGTCAAAACCCAGGAAAGATCCTTTCATGACTGGCAGGAGAGCAATCATTGTAGAACACACGTGGAGTTTTCTGTACAAAAAAAGTCTACTCTGAGGAGAAAAATACTTTATTAAAGCCTTATGGAGAAATGGTATTCCTTTATGGAGAAAAGGTATTCTTCACAATCTCCCTCTAGTCTTACTGTTTCTTTCTTTTAATCTAAGGAAAAAAATCCCATATCTCTGGACAAATACCTGTAAAGGATAGATCTCAAAAATACAGGCCCAATAAAAGACTAAGATTTATTCATAAGATTATGGAATTGTTAGGTAGCTAGTCAGACATGAGCAACAGAGGGAGCAAAGAAATAGGGAACAAAGGAATAGGGGCCCTAGCTACTGCACAAAAAAATACCCCAATGATAGTAGAATTCTGGGTATGCACATTCACGCTTGGCAGAGTTATATAGCAGCAGGTGTCAATCAAAATGACCTCACTTGTCAATCACCTAACAATGCCTTTGGAACCACCACATATAATACATCCCACATATAATACAGACATCACAGACCACATATAATACAGATATTTCCATTTCTGGGTCCTTCTTTTGTTTTTGTTTTTTTTGTCTCTTTTGCCCTTCTGGCTCCTTTTGTGTGTCTCTTTTTGTCACTGCTCTGGCCTCTTTGTGTTGATTATTGTGGTTACAGTACTGGGACCATGTGCTTTCTTGGTGCATTCTTTGTCTTTCTAAAACATACTTTTAATAAATCTTTTCTAAATCTCATTGACCTGTGATTCTTCACTGCATCAATAAGGAATTACTGACAGAAAATGCTAACTACACTTCTGCACCATCATTATCACTCTCCCTGCCCTTGCCATTGGGGTAACATCAAACTCTGATCAGCCCCAACGGTTACAGAATGCTTCCCCTCCCTCACCTTTACCCATAACAGCAACAGGGCTAGAGTATAATTATAATGTAACATAAAAGGAACATTAGGTAAAAACTAAGAAAATCTGAATAAAACATAGATTTTATTAATAGTAATGTACTAATATTGGTTCATTAAGTTTAATAAATATACCATATTCGAGTAGGATGTTAATTATAGAAACTGGGTGCAAAGTATATGAGAACCTCTCTGTACTATCTCTACATTTTTTTCTGCAAATTTAAAAGTGTTTTAAAACACAAAGTTTTTATTTAAAATTTTAAATTATATTTTTTAAAAGACCTATGGGTGACTTAGGTAGATATTACAGATATTAGAGGAAATATATATAATAATGATTAGCTTAAGAATAAAGAATAATACCATAGGCAACTGCAATCTATAACAGAGTTAAATAGAAATTCTAGAATTGAAAAAATATCAGAAATATAATCAAGATGTATTTAATAATACAGTAGACATCACAATAAAGAAAGATAAATAATCTGGAAGTTAGCTTAAGAAAGAAAATCCCAATTAAAGCACAAAGAGTAAAAAGTTTGGAAATTTAAAAAGAATGTAAAAGACATATGGATTTAATATTATGGAAATTAAAATCTCATAAACAGAGGAGAGATATAATATATAAAATTCACCATGTCAAATATTCAAAAAGCTCTATGAAATCCAGGAAAAATAATTTCGAATTATTTCCAATTCACTCACAAACATATTATAGAAAGACTTAAAAACAAAGGAAAAAGAGAGATCCTAAATGAGTCAGAAAGATCAGATGCATTATCTCCAAAGAAACAACAGTAAGAATGAGAAAAGAGTTTCAACAGAAATTTTGTAAGAAATAAAATTTTTAACATTTTATAAGGGGAAAAAACTATCCACCAAGAATTCTATAATTAATGAAAATACCTTTCAAGAACTAAGGCAAAATAAGACATTTTATTTACAGAAACTTAATTAGTTGCAAGCACATTTGCATAAGAATATAAGCATGATATTCAGGTTAAAAAGAAAAGATGTGAGAGAAACTTGCATCTTAAGGAATGAAGGAAAAGCGCCAGGAATGGGAACTGAAAAACAAAAAACATTTTCTCTATTTAAGTCAGCTAAAATATCTATGACTTTAAAGCAAAATTTACAATATTGTTTCATAGATTTAAAAAAATATATATTTGTAGTTAAAATATATAATGAAGAAATATAAAGATAGGGAAGAAATAGCCTATATGATCTCAAGATTTTTAGCTGTAGTTTGAAATGGTACATTATTAACTCTAAGATGACTAAAAATTTAAGAATGAGCACTGGAATACAAATAAATATAGCTAAAATGCCAATAAGTACATTAAAATCTAATTTTGGTAAACAACAAATTATATAAGAGTGCATGAGAGAACAAAGAAAAAATAGAATGAAAATAGAAAAAAATAATAAAATGGTAGATATGAATTCAACAATATCAAGTTAACATTGCATGCTAATGTTCTAAACACTCTGATTAAAAAGGAGAGATTATCAAAATAAATAAATAAGCAGTGCTTATTTATTAAAGTATAAAAAACACTTTAAATACAAAGGCAAGTTGAAAGTAAACGAATAGAAAAAAATCTTGCAAGTTATTGACTGAAAAAGCTGAAGTTGCTAGTTTAGCATCAAATAAAATAGACTTCAAGACAAAGAGTACTCTGAGAGATAAAAGGAGGCATTTCAAAATGATAAGAATAATTTATCAAGAAAATATAAAATGAAGAACATATTACAGTGTACAATGTAGAGCTTCAAAAAGCATGAAATAAACTTTGACAGAAAGAAAACAAACAAAAATCATAGTAGATTTTTATATTTGTTTTTTACAATAGAATATATAGTTAAGAAATTAATAAAGTTATAGAAGATAAAATATTGCCAAAAATTCTTATTCTAATGGACATTTACGTAGAATATCATACCTAACAACTCCGTATCCAAATTCTCTTCAAGTGTACCTTCACGAAGAATGCACATATGCTGGATCATAATCCGCTATTAATAAATTAAAAGAGCTACAAATATGCACTGTGGTCTTCTCTGACCACAGTGCAATTAAATTAGATATCAATAGCAAAAGATATATAGTAAAGCTCAAAATATTGAATATTTTGCAATATACACTAAATAATCCATAGGTCGAAGACCAAATCATAAAGAAAACCCAAATGTTTGGAATTGAGTAGTACTGAAAATATATCAAAATCTATGAAATGCTATAAAGTTTTTAAAGAAAAGAAAAAAAAAGAAAATACAGAGGCACGAAGGGTGAAAGAAGGAGAGAATGGGAGTGAGAAGACAGGTAAAGAGGGAAAGAGTAAGGAAGAATGGAGAGACTGACCTTTTAGCTTGGGGACTCATGCTCTACAGCTGTACCATTTGGTACAAGCTATAGATATTTACAGGATATGCTTCAGGTGCCTCGGTACCAGATACTACTTTACCCTTGTAAAACAGTTTAAAACAAAAACAAGACAGAGCAGCATAGATAGATACTTTAGCAAATCAAATTGTATTGAGCCAAACTGGTAGCCATATTTAAAAGTGTAATCTACATTTAAAGGTTTAAAACCTATAAAAACATGGCCGAATTCTTAAAAGTTTGGAGAAGCCATTTTTAAATCAAAAGGCATGTGATATATTTTCAATTTTCATATTTATTAATAACAATCTGGATACACACTGGTCTCTGGAGCAGAGACAATTATTCTTCATATAACAATATTTGCACTGATTCTCCTTTGTCCTAATTCTTGCCCACAGGGTAATGTGGTGAAAACCAGATGTCATATATTTTGATGGGGTCTGTACTTTGGGTGAGAAACACCAAAAAAAAAAAAAAAAATGAATTTGGGTATTTATGTACAGACTGTCCTTCTCCCCTCCTTTAAGGAGGGAGAAAACAATTTGTTCCTTGGGAAGATTCTGATTTATTACCTTTTGGAATATAAATAAATCTCTCCTGAGAAAGATAAGAATATTGTCTTTAACTTTGCAAACCAGGGATATCTCCCTGTCCCAGATCTCAGCACTCTTTGAAAAATAAATGCATGCTTCTGAAGTTAGGTTAATCTCTACTGGGTTCTTACAGTTGTAAATTAACTTCTAAGACTTGCTCTTTTAGACTAGGTCCCAAGCTTCAATAAGATTTTTCTCAGAACTATGCAGAAACATTAAAAGATATTATCTACAACTTATAGCTTGAAATAGACAACACTGAGTACCTAAAAATCAACTCTTCCATCGGAAGAATAAGTGACATAAAATTATACAATTTTTAATATAAAATGTTATTGCTTCAAAAAACTATTGCTCATTATTTTGACTTTTGAAATTATAATCATGATTAAGTAACTATTGAAAAATATATTGAAAACTCTACAATGGTAGCTTGTTTTCAAGACACGAGTTATAGAAAAAATTTAAAATATTTTCAAATTTAATGTCTAAATCAGAACTGATTATTTTAATCAACATACCATCCTTATAGTGTGGATAGAGCAAAAGGAACTCTAGGAAGAATGGTTTTTCTCAACCTGAGGCTTTCTGGAGAGCTTTTCAAAAATGGCAATCCCCATTTATCTCACTCATTTAACTGGTTAAATTTAACTGGGTGTGGGTGCTATGTTTAAATGCTCCACAAGGAATCTCAGTCTTTTTAAAATGAGGCATTACAGTTAAAGATTAAATCCAGCTGCATGCAAGAGAAATTCCAAATAATAGTGACTTAAACAAGATTGAGGTTTATTTATTTTTTCCCAAGTAACCAGAAGAATGGAAGTAGGTGGTCTCAATCTATAGTAGTAGCACAAAGATCGCTGGGCTGAGGTCACTGTGAATGTGTTCTTTCTCCATGGTCAGTTTTAAGATGGCAGCTATAACTTCAGTTCTGATGTCAATACTTTAGCCAGGAAGAAAAAAGTAATGTCAAAACCAAAAGTACCATCCAACTGAATCTGCCCTCTGAAACTTTCAGGAAGACTCAAATATCAACTTTTGTTTATATCTTATTGGCCAGTATTATGTCCAATATTGCCCTTTTCTTCAAGTGGTACTGTGAAATACAGTATTCCAGCAGGATACAATGCCACCTCCAACAAAATTTAGATTCTGTTAATGAAGATGAAAATTCATAAGTTATAGTTTACTATTCCTGTAGTAATGTGCTATGAGGTCTATCATCCCACTGTTCTGAAGTTATACTTAAAATATAAAGCAACAGATGAAGTAAAAAAATATAAAGTTTTACTCCTGTTCACCTACTCAGAAATATGAGAACCCACATCATAAATAAAAATGTACAAATTTTATACAGCTTTATTCCTCATGACAGTGAAAATGTCTACACATTTGAAAATGTAAACAACGCACTGAGAACAATATTTTAATTAGAAGATCATTACGAAAATCACTGTTATTAAAAGAACAAAAGGACCTGAATTTAGAAACACAATGTTATCACCCTCAAAATTCTTTTTTCATTAACTCTACCAAGACAAATTTTTGAACTGAAAGAACCCTGGTTCTCAATATATGGGCTTGGTTTGTGATATCAAAGTTTAAAATAACTGTTTATAACTCAAGACAGCAGTGGCCTGATACTTGAAAGAAAGTACAACCTGTGTGTTCCATTCATTTATGCTGACTATAGTCCAATTTAAAGTAGTATGCCTTATAAAATTTTGTCTTAGCATACCTTAAAAGTTAGAAACTTTTGTAATAATCTCCCAACAGAGTGGAATTAATTCAGAGCAAACTACTCAAAGCTGCTAATGACTGCATGATCAGGTAATTTTTTTATTGTTTTAGCAAACAACAATAGCATGTATTTAAATTTTATTTAACTTTGCTTTGACTGATGCATATCAAATAGAAAAAAAATCTTCCCTCTTAGGTTATTAGTTTTTATTTCCTTTGGTGGAATTTTAGTTTTATAACTGCTGCTATACTTTATAAATAATAAATGCTTTATTTTGCATAATCCAAAGTTCTTTATATAAATATGATTAAATTTTCCTACCACAAACTCTGATATTTTAAAAGAACTAAAATCAAACAGATTTTAGATTTTATTTTTAAGTTGCCCCATTAATGTATAAAGGATAGGAATTGTGATAATCTTGTAATTAATCTATTCATTATTATTATTATTATTATAAAGTGCTCTAATTTGATGTAATTTTTAATGACACATTTAATAATTTTATAAAATACTATATGAAATCTAATAGATGAGTGGATAATGTACCCAGAAAAATATATTAAGAGGTATTTTACCATAATTTTGTGCCATACATAGTGTTATATTATGCTATTGCTTGATAGAATGGAAAACATGTTCAATAATCAAAGATGCTTTCAAGGTTGCACTGAGCTATTATTTTAAAACATAAACAATATTACTTTAAAAAGTTGAATACACCATGAACAATCAGAAAATAACTAAAATGTAATAGGAAATGAATTATTACATTTCGACATAATATCCCTGGTCATAAGAACTAAAACAAATGAACTTTATGTCTACTTTATTCTTTACTAAAGTGCACTGGAGAAAACTCAGTTTTTTTAAGAGATGACAATAAAGTAGAGACCATCCACTTTGCAATAAAAATCTATTTCAAAGTTGTGGTCTGAACACATCGAACACATTCATTTATCTCCTCTCCTATTATGTAACAAAATACGGTAGAGGTTTAGAAAAGGCCAACTCACAGCAATAAGAAGGAAAATTTCTAAATTATATAAACCAAGTGAAGGAGTGGCGCCTAATGAATTGGAAAAAAGGAAGTGATAAAATCAATAATTAAGGAAGTCATTTTGACCTGAAGAACTCTGAAGAAGGCAAAGAAGTCATGTTGAAGTCAGAAGTATGCCTGAAACAAAGAATCAATTGAAAATTTGCAGAGACAGACAAATACTATATGATATTATTTACACATGGAATCTAAAAAAGTTGAACTCATAAAAACATAGAGTAGAATAGCAAGTACCACCAGAGGCTAGGAAATATGGGAATTGGGGATATGTTGTTTAAGGGTATAGTCTTGAAACTAATAGATAAATAATTCCTGGAGATCTAATGCACAGCATAGTGATTATAGATAAAAATACTGTATTATAAACTTCAAATTCACTCACAGCCTAGATCTCAGTTGTTCCTGTGGAGGGAAAAAAATAATAGGAAGTGACGTCAGTGTCATGGCAAAGTAAAACAACCCCTACAGACTTCTCCTTTAATCTACAACTAGTCAGTCATCTATAACCCAACAAAGTCCCCTGTTCAACACACTAAGACACCTAAGAGATCCACACATCCGCACACATCTAAAGGTAGGCATATTGGAATGTGTAGAGGGGCAAAATGGTGTGTGAGGGAGAGAAGAAAAGGGGTGGTTTCCATAGACAAAGTCCTCCAGCTGCCACAGCTGAGCCCACAGACCCAGTGAACCTGGTAGAGGTGTAGTAGTTAGAATGCAGCACCCACACCACAGCCCAAAGGAGGGTCAGAGAGGCAGCAGCTAAGTTGGCACATTGGACTCTGGCTTCATAAACAAAAATATGTTGTGTTTCTATTTCTTGATCACAAAATAAGAGAAAGAGAAATTAAGAGAATAATCCCATTTATAATCACAACGAAAAGAACAAATTATGTAGGAATAACCTTAACAAAGCAGCTACAATACCTGTGCACTGAAAACTGCAGGACATTCTTGAAAGAAATTGAAAAAAATGTAAAGAAATGGAAAGATATTCCTTGCTCACGGACTAGAAGAATTAACATGTGTTAAAATGTCCATATTTCCTAAAGCAATCACAGATCCAGTGTAATCTCTATCAAAATCCCAATGGCATTTTTCACAGAAGTAAAACAAAAAATCCTAAAATTTATATGGAACCACAAAAGGCCCCAAATATCCAAAGTAAATCTTAAAAAAAAAAAAAAGCATAGCTGGAGGTATTACATTACTTGATTTCAAACTGTATTACAAAGCTATAGTGATCAAAACAATATGGTATAGTATTGGTTAAAAAAAAAATGAAACAATTGAGAGCCCAGAAATAAATCCACACATATACAGACAACTAATTTATGAGAACCAATATACAATGGAAAAAGGAAAGTCTCTTTAATAAATGATATTAGAAAAATTAAACAGCTACATGCAAAAGAATGAAACTAAACCACCACCTATACCACACACAAAAATGAACTCCAAATAGATTAAAGACTTGAATGTTAGGCCTGAAACAAAAAAAAAATGCATAAAAGAAAACATGGAGGAATGGTGGGAATTGGGACTACATCAAACTAAAAAGCTTCTGCCCAGCAAAAGAAACCATCAACAAAACAAAAAGGCAACCAATCAAATGGGAAATATTTGCAATAACCAAAAAATATAAAGAACTCATATAAATCAACAACCAAACAACCTGATTAAAACATGGGCAGAGGATCTCATCATCCTCACAAGGAAAACATGCAAATGGCAAACAAGCACATGAAAACATGTTCTATATCACTAGTAATTAGGGAAATGTAAATTAAAAGTATAATGAGCTTATCACCTCTCACGTTAGATTGACTATTATCAAGAAGACAAGAATTAAGTGTTGGAGTAGATGTGGAGAAAAGGGAACCCTCATACACTGCTGTTGGGATTATAAATTGGTACTACCACTATGGAAAATAGTATAGAGGTTCCTTCAAAAATTAAGAATAGAACTACAATTGATCCAGCAATTCTTCTTCTGGGTATTTATCCAAAGAATACAAAAAATAGTAATTCAAAAAGATATATGTAACTGTACATTCATTGCAGCATTATTTATAGTAGCCATGATATGGAGATAACCTAAGTGTCCATCAACAAATTAATTGATAAAAAAAGATGTGTTATATATACAACGGAATACCACTTAGCCATAAAAAAAATGAAATATTGTCTTTTGTGACAATATGGATTTTGAAGATATTATACTAAGTAAAAAAATCAGATGGAAAAGGACATAAGCTGTATGATTTCATTCTTGTGGAATATAAAACAAAAAGCAAAAAACAAGCAAAACAAAAACAAACCATAGATACAGATAACATACTGGAAGGGGGCTAGAGAAAGGACAAAATGGTTAAATAAGGTGAAATGTATGATGACAGAAACTAGACTTTTGTTGGTGTGCACACAGTAGCATATACAGACATCAAATTATAATGATGTACACCTAAAATTTATATAATGTTATTAACCAATGTTACCTCAATTAAAAAATATATATAAAAGAAAAGTGAGGTGATAGAGATGCTAGCTAATGCTATGGTGGTATTCATATTGCAACATATAAATGTATCAAATTGACACATTATATATCTTAAACTTATACAATGTTACATGTCAGTTATATATCAAAAAATTTATAAAAAACGAAAAGAAAGCCTTTATGTCGAATAATTGCATCCTTCTCTTTCTCCATCACTGCTCCAGCCATGTAGCTTGCATTTTATCATCCAGCAATAATCAATCAATTAATATAGAGAGTTATCTAAAAAAAGTTGCATAAACTGTTAGAAATAAACTAGAACAATTAATGCTAATGTTACTGTCCTACAGTAATAATATACTCTGTAATTTAGGTGTTTTCCCAATATTTTATCAGTGTCTATATTACTTCCTTCCTGAAGTAACCATGTCAGTTCACAAGTTATGCCTCCATACACAGTAATAGAACTCAACTTTTATGTTGCCTTAAAAAGGAAAGGACATCTAAGATTCCCCAATATTTTATGAGACTGCAGTATCAAGGAAAAAAAACCAAGATCATCAACATAAACTCATAAAATGAATTAAATTAGGAAGAGTAGAGAACTTTAACAAACAGTTCAGCAAACAAATTAGGAATTCTAAATGGCATTATCAAAGAAATTTCAGAAACACAGCATCTAAACACAAAAAGGTTTTTAAAATTTACAAAAACAAAAAATAAATATTTAATAGAATTAAAAAAATAAGAATTATTTTCTAAAATGTAGAACAAAAAAGACCAAGAGAATATATATATATGAGAGGAAATGAACATGAAACATGTATCTGTTCTGTGACAGAAAAAGAATAATGACCAAGTTACTCCAAACATACTTAAAAGTTTTCCAATAACTGAATAGAATATTAATTCAAATTACTTAAAATCAAATAAAATTTTAAAATATTTTCCTTAGGTAATACTAGCCACATTCAGTGTGTAAGTGTCTGTCATATGAGTAAGCACTGTTCTATATCATTATGAATAAAATTAGATTCTAAAGCTTGTCATGTGAGTGTAAGAAAAGGATGAGTAGAAGTGAGTATGCAGATTTCTTACAAAAGAACAATAATCTGTCTAGCATATTAATTCATGTCAATACAATTCAATGGTAGAATAAAAAGAAACAAGATTTTCTAATTTCTAAGGAAAAAATGATTTTTAACGTAGAATTTTATATCCAGCTAAAATATCATTCAAGTGGAAGCAAAGAATAAAAACACTTCATGAACAAATTTCAGTATTAAAAATATATTATTTCTATTGCACACTTCCTTAGAAATTATTTGAAGATTTACTTTGTCAAAATAATTAAAGAAAAAGATATAATATCAAAAAAGTGTAGATCTAACAAAGGACAGCAATGGGGAAATTCCAGGATCAAAGATCAGCAGGTCTATAAAACAATCATACCAAGTTAGAGAAAAATGACTGAGGCTTCAGGAGGAGGTTGGAGGAGAATCTTTGGGGAACAAAATTCAAACATTTATGTAGTATGGTAGTGTTTATGGAGGAAATTAAAATATTAAAATGGTAATTTGTTCAGAGTGAAAAAGGGAACTTGGCTCCAGAGATATCATTTAATGATGGGAAAAAAATGCAATTACAGGACAAACTGTAAACTTTATACATCTCGAGAATCTGAAAATAAATCAACAAACAAAAGAGGTGAGATAGTAAAAGCAGAAAAAGGGAAGAAAGGAAATATTTATAATCATCTTTTTAAAAAATAAAGTGATACATATGGTTGATTAAATATATGTATATATAAAATGCAATTTTGTTTGA
>NW_011888807.1:2520141-2536763 GCF_000151845.1 Pteropus vampyrus
TATAATATCAAAAAAGTGTAGATCTAACAAAGGACAGCAATGGGGAAATTCCAGGATCAAAGATCAGCAGGTCTATAAAACAATCATACCAAGTTAGAGAAAAATGACTGAGGCTTCAGGAGGAGGTTGGAGGAGAATCTTTGGGGAACAAAATTCAAACATTTATGTAGTATGGTAGTGTTTATGGAGGAAATTAAAATATTAAAATGGTAATTTGTTCAGAGTGAAAAAGGGAACTTGGCTCCAGAGATATCATTTAATGATGGGAAAAAAATGCAATTATAGGACAAACTTTATACACCTCGAGAATCTGAAAATAAATCAACAAACAAAAGAGGTGAGATAGTAAAAGCAGAAAAAGGGAAGAAAGGAAATATTTATAATCATCTTTTTAAAAAATAAAGTGATACATATGGTTGATTAAATATATGTATATATAAAATGCAATTTTGTTTGAAGGCATAGGTGACTGAAATAGAAAATCTGAGGATACTGATATAAATATATCAAAGGAAAATCTACTTTATTCTCTCTATTCAAATGTTATCTCATCTAAAACCACTCACAGACTCATCCTCAATAATGCTTAACCAGATAAGGCACGACATATCTCTATCATGTTGACACATAAAATTAACCATTACACTCCTCAGATTTATCTGATAAGTTCCAAAACTAGATTTGTTGACACCTTCACTACTCTGTTACTGAGAAAAATCAGTATCCTCAAAGAAAGAGATAGGCATTTTTTTTTATATCTATCTACCTACCTATCTATAATTAAATGTTCAGTATCATGCTAGAAAAATGTAGAATTGAAACATAGGAAGGGGAATATTTGATGTGGGATATTGAGAAAATTTTCACTAAATGTATAGTTGACCTGAGCATTATTCTACCCAATTGTTCAAAATGGATTCCAAATATCTGTTAATAAAGTTAAGTGATTTAGTTCAAATATTAATAAAAAATAAGTCCCTAAAGATTTTTAAAACTTGTAATTTAATCTTGAAATCTTTTTAAAATATCTTAAAATATAAAGTAGCAACAAAAGCAGGAAACACATAGAAGATAATAAAAATAGCATGGCATTAACACATTATTCAGCACAGATCTAAAATCTACCATGGACTAAGAAGTTTATCACAAGATTTATGTGTGTGAATGATACTTTTTCAATTGATATGATTTATCTAATGAAAAATATTTTTCAGACTATCAATTTTTTTATAACTATTACTCATATGGCTGATAATTTTGGAAAGATCTTGTATCATTTTGCTATCATCAGAAAATTAGCGCATAACAAACAACCACAAAATCTCTTTGGTGCAGCACAATACATGTTTATTTCTTACAAGTCTGGGTATCAGCTGAAAACTGGCTGATCTCAGCCAGGCTTATTCTTGTGGCAGTGGATCAGCTGACTCACTTTAGTCTAGGACATCTCTACTTTATCTGGTTCTCGTCCTTCTGAGACCAGCAGTCAACCTAAGCATGTCCTTCTCATTGTGGTGGTACAAGAACATGGGAAACAAAACTCAATCATACAAGCTCTCTTAGTACTCTCCTTGCATCAGATATGCTAACATCTGATTGGCCAAAACATGGCTGAGCCTAGAGATAGGGAATTATGTACACCTACAAAAGAAGAGCAAGGCAAATTTACAAGGCAAAGGTCAAGGATAGAGGAGTAAGTGAGATTTGGGCCTAATGCTGAATTCTACTACATATCTAAGCAGAGGATTCCATTTTGAAAAAACTTGTTGTGATGGAAAGGGATTCACAAACAAGTCAAACATGTATTATGCTCATGAAAAACTATAGTTTTCTAAATAATTTATGGTAGCTGGTGTTATTGTTACTGTGGCTGTAATTCTGACAATTAGTAATTGATGTGCTTCTTGTTTATGGTGGTAAAATATGGTGATGCATGAAAGCTAAAATAAAGGAAATGAACAAAATAGCTCAAGTAATGCAAACTGAAGAGTGACAAGAAAAACTAATTAGCAAACATATTTATACTATAGAGAAATATAAATGAGGTTATTTTCTTATTTGAAAAATACGCAACTTGTAAGCCGTAATATAAATTCAGGACACTGAAATTTGATTATAGTTGAAATAAAAATGACCCGAATTTGGCTAACTTTATACTTAAAACATATGACTAAAACACATTTCTCAAATTTTTGCATGTTAGATATGATAAATATCGATTACAGGGGAAAAACTTTTAAGAAATTACTTTAGCCACCATTTAATTGAAGTCATTAAATGAGTTCTACTTGGATGCTTGTAGATTTACTGAATGGTTTCTCATTTTTTTATGGATTATTACTTTAATGAATTCAAATATACTGCTATTCACAATCTTCTAGAAAATTAAGGCATAAATATTCTCTTTTTACCAATTTTAAGTGTTCTGGCAATCAACCAATACACTTACTTTGGCAATCAACCAATACACTTTAGGGTTAAACAAATGTTGTTGATAAAAATATTATGAAGTGTAAACTTACAAATTATATTTCAAATTTTTCAAATTTTCAGGACATTTATTTTATTTATAGTAAGCAGTCATAGAAAAATCTGTGTCATAGAAAAATCTCTATGTATATCTTTCAGCACCCTTTATTTTAGTTAAATTAGCTGTAATGTTCTTAATTATTTAAAACTACATTGAACAAATTAGGAATATGAGAAGCGTATAGGAATACATTTCCTAAATTTTTCTAAATTTGACTAATGAAGAAAATTAATCACTTTAAGAGAATGCAGTTTTTAGGAATCTGAGAAGCATATGGGAATACATTTTCTAAATTTTCCTAAATTTGACTAATGAAGCAAGAAAATTAATCGCTATTTAGAGAATGTAGTTTTTGATCCATCACATAGAAGTTGCTGAAATATGAGTCGAGAAAGCTTTATAAATTCAGGGTCACTCAGGATTTTCTTGAAAGAGAGAGATAGTGTGTATTGATTGATAGGTATTATAAGGAATTATAAATATGAGGTACCTATATAAACTTATGCAGCCAAATCTATTAAATTATGATAAATGTTTATAAACAAATATTTATAAAAATGTTCAAAGTCTTCTTTGTGAGAAACTATTTCTCCTGACCATGGTTAAAATGAAACTTGTGAATTAAAGTAGAAAAATGTCTCATCAAAACCAGCCTTGCAAATGACCAAAGTTGCTGCATAAGGGAAATAGAGATGTCTTGGAGGCTTATAAACTCCCTTCTAAATCCAAAAGAAAATTTAAAAAGAAATAACAGAAATTTAGATCCAAAATGTAGCTTGGAGAAAATATAGTTGAATCATCTGATGAGAAAATGAATTGATTCGAAGTTACAATGATAATGTCACATCTCAGAATCCAAGCTGGAACCCATGCTTCTTGTTTCTCAGCTTTATGCCCTTTCTGCAATTTCATACTAACCAGGTAAAGAGAAGATCTTAGCAGTAGTTAATGCACTATATTCTGTTATTAACTCTTTGGGCTTTAAATCTGAAGGGATATGGGGTGTGGGAATCGATGTCACAGCTGATTAGACAAATCTGACAAAATATATGCAACTTTTTCTTCTGCAAATTATTTCCAGAGTAATTATTTTTACAGAAAATGTTTTTTTATATTAAGGTGTAGTTTGAATGTCAGAATGTGGCAGACCCAGAGTTGTCACTCCCCAAAATAGCAGTGTCAACACATCTTGATTTCCCTTATAATTAGAGAGATTTAGCCTATTAACCACTTGAATGCACAATGGACAAATGATATTTTCATAAGGCAGCACCTGTAGTAATAAATGAATTCTGAAAAATTACTTTTAAAAATAAAGCAAATTATGCTCAATAAGTACAATTTCTTCCAAAATCACTTCTCAGAGAATGTCTACTGATACCAGAACAAATTATTGATTGATTTAAAAGAATGTAACATCAGTCATTTCTGGGGAAAATAAAGTGCCTGATTGAACTAATTGCATGTTTTCTGATTCAGAGTTATTCATGTACACATTTTATTATTCAGTCAAGATTTTTCCCATAATGTAAAATATAAATTTTTCATTTTTCTTATTACAAAAGTATTATATATGTATATTTTGAGATATATCAAAATACAAATAATGAAAAAATAAAAATCATCTGTGATCTTACATTCACTGTTAACATTTGAATATCTATGCTTTCAAGATTTTTTCTCACATATACATGAATTACATTCTACATAGTTTTGTAAACTAAAAAATTAAATGTAATCTAAATTATCTTTCTGTCATTAATTTTTCAAAAACAAATTTAATGTCTTCATACTATAAATGAATAAAAATTATTTAACCAATCCTCTGTCTTTATACATGTATACAATTTATTTTGAGATTAAAAAACAATAATTTTTTAAAAATATATTTGACATATATAACCCCCCCAATAATTAAAAAATCAATGTCCTGGATTAGCTAAAAGAAAAAAGACATAGATGATAACATTCAACTCAATTGATTTTAGTAGTAATATTTTAATAGCAAAGCTTAAAAAAATAACTTCATATTAATAGGTTTGTTGGAAAAATTTCCTGAGGCATACCGGAATCAACCTCCAAAGAATGACAGGACAAGAGACCTAAAAAGGAGGTTGACAATTCCAGAATTAATCAGAGTTTCTGAAGAGAACTTACCTACAGAAGCAGTCTTGGACAGCAGCAAGATAGCGGTCCTCTGCACCAAAAAGGGTTGTGGGGGTTGATATATACACCCTCCAGGAACACGGGGGGTTTGTAGGCAAGTAGCATGTGCTTGTTAAGAGATATATATTCCAAGGCAGTAAACAACTTAATGAGCCTACTTATCTAAGAACATTCCTTTCAGGTGAGACGGGTCCACTCTTCTGTGGGTGTACTGGTGGTCACTGAAAGAAACTCGCTTCTTAAGACAGATTGGGTCATGTCAAGCACTACAAAGCATTTTGCCTAACAAGCATATTAGTTGAAAGGTTTTCAATTTTGAAACCAAAGTGTTTTATGCTCTTAATTTTTTTCAGATTTTTTTTTTCATGAAAGAGAGTTTAGGACACTTGTAAAAATTATAGCTAATAGTGCATAATTGAAAACAGCAGAGGTAAAATGATAATGCAAATAGTCTGGAAACATACAGATTTTTTGTGTCCTGAAATGAATGTGTTTTTGATATAAGGTTAAAATATATAATAAGTATGGAATGAGAACTTTAATAAAGTAATTTCATTCAACTTTTGTGTCAACCTGATAAGACAAGAATCATCGTATTATCATTACTGCTACAGACCCAGAAGCCACAGTTGTGTAACAGTAAATAAATTTCTTGATGATGTACAGCTGATAAAAGAAGAAACTAGAATTCAAATCATTGAATCTGAATTTCTGTAATTATCACTTCTATATTCAGAAAAACTCAAGGCAATTTTACTTCCCTCTCTTCTCCTAATTTTAGTGGCAGATTAGAGTTATTAAGACTTTTTTATATGGCCCTTCCCAAAGTATGGTCTATCTTGAAAAATATTTCACGGGCACTTGAAAAACATGTGTATTTTGTGGTTGGATGGTATATTATATAAATGACAATTAGGTCAAGTTGGTTGATAGTGTTGCTCAAGTCTTCTATCTTACTAGTTTTTTTAGCCACTTCTTATATCGACTACTGAGAGAGAAGTATTGAAACCTCTAATATAATTGTCTATTTCTTCTTCCAATTCTATGAGTTTTTTGCTTCATGTATTTCGAAGGTCTGTTATTAAATACATAAATATTTAAGATCATGTCCTCTTATAATGAATTTATCTGTTTATCATTTATAAAATTATTCTTTTTGTGTCTGGTAACATTCTTCACTCTGTAATCTACTTTTCTGATGCTAATATAGCCACTCTAGTTTTCTGATGATTAATGTTAGCATAATACCTATTTTGCCATTAGTTTACCTTTATCCAATTTGCACCTCTGTATTTAAAGTGGGTTTTTAATAGGCAGTATATAGTAGGGTCTTGATTTTTTAATCAACTTGATAATCTATATTTCCTCTTTTTCTGCTTTCTCCTGAGTTTAGTAGTTTCACAATTACTTTTTTCTCTCCTCTTCTATTTAGCATTAACTTGAGGCAGTGCTTATTGTTGTTTTGCTTGCTTTATGGTTTATAGTATACATCTTTAACTTAACACATTTTACCTGCCCCTGATAGTACTTATAACAGTATATATGTGGTGGACACAGCACATTAGTACTTTAGTAAAGTTCCTGACAAATTATTGGTGATAATCTTGTAATAAGACTAATAAATGTGAACTGATATAGTGTAGAATCATAACTAGTCAAACATCTCAAGGTGATTTATTAATGAATCAGTGTCAACTTAGTTGGAAATTTCCAGGAGCATGATGCAAGATTTTGATGTTCTATGTTTAGCAATATTGCTAAACTCAAGGTAGGATAAAATTTAGTTATATATATATAACTAGAAAACAATCAGGAGGTGTTTTATGTCTATGTGTTTTGAAAGTTATCAGTCAGAATTTAATATGTAATAAGTTAGTGTAACATGGCCAACAGAAAGAAACAATGCTTACTCTATATGTTATTCTATCTGTCATAAAGGAGAAATGCTTTTTAAACTTTAGGAGATGTGTTATTCAGTATGTGGAAATAGCTCCAGAGAGGCAACTCTAAGAACAAAGAGGAGGAAGCCTCCACCATCACAGCAGCTCACCACTGAATATAAGAATTTGAGCAAATTCTTTTTGCATTCTACTTTAAGTGAGTTTTATTGACAACTGGATATTGGTTGTTCTCATGAATTTGCATGAATATTCCTAAATCAACTTGTTTCTCAGGAGCATGATGCTCAGGTAAAAATGTATTTTAATCAAGGACGCAAAAATCTCAAAGCTTGTCAAAATCTAGCAACGAAACAAGGGCCATTTATCATAATGAGTTTAATATATAATTATGAGTATTTTGATTTTATCAAATAGAATGAGGGAAGCTATGAGACCTTGGAAAGGTAAAATAATTTAGAGATATAAAACATAACCTTCACATGAGGATTCGATGAGATAATGCATGTAAAATGTGGTGATAGATGACTCTCATATTTCCTCTTCATACTGTTAAATCAACAAACCACTTCAAGTTGAAGTAACATTTTGTTAGTAATCTTGTACTTAATTGCATTTTTTGCATTGTTCAAAAGATAAATGTACCCTCATGTGCATATGTATTTTGACATGAATACAAAGTATTTGACATTGAAAAAAAGATATTTTGGAAGTGGATTGAACATATCGGAATTAAGAATTAAAAAAAAAAAAAAAAAAAAAGAAGAACATTGTCCTGATAACTAGCTGTCTTACATAGGTGCTTATTTTCTGATATAAATACATGAAGAAAAGCACTTTATGGGAAAGAATACAGCACATGAAATTTTTGGCTATATGAGAGATTCAAATGGACATATAAAAAAGAGAGTCTGGAGATGTCCTTTTAATACCTGACAACTGAAATCAGGAGAATGGAGGAGGTGTCCTAAGGAGACAGAGGTATAAGAATAGGAGAAAAATAGAAGAAATGTACCAACATATAGTAGTCTTCTTGACCAAGTGAACTGAGGAACTAATAAAAAGAGAGGCTAGTGGTAAGGGGAAACATGAACTAAAACATGGAAGGGAATGTGTTTCTTGAAGGGAGCGGTCCACACAGTTTACTAAAGTTGAAAGGTCAAATAAACTAAGAAGAGACAAGTGGCTTTTGGCTTCAGCTAGGCAAGTTATGAAAACTATTTTTTTTAGTCCTAGTATATTCCAGTCACAGATTTCTCTGACCATAGCAAAAGACCTTGAATTTTGAAAACGTGGAGAACTTTTATCTACATAATTTTCTTAGGTATATTAGTTATCCGATGGATGGGCTTTGTAAACACTGTATTATACTTACTGGGAGATGAAGTAACTAGTTCAAAAATTTAATGAAATTCTAAATTTGGAAAAAACTGCCATAAGAATATTTACACAAACTAGTATATGCTCTCCAAGTACCTTAAATATGTATTTATTATTTTGAAGTAAATAATGTTTAAGGACATTGTAAATTATTTTAAAAATATTAAGTAGAACTTATAAATTATTAGTATGATAACTATGTTTTTTATATATGTATCATATATATTGGTTTTAAAGAAAGGTAATAGATGGTGGGCTACATGAGCCCCTTGTGAATTTTACTTCTCTCTTAAACTGCTCAAACATTATCTTTTCTGTAAAACATTCCTGCTATGCCATCCTGGTGATGGAGTAAATCACTTTGCCCTTGTACCCACGCTGTAACTTGAGCACAGTGAGTATAAATTTTAACAATACATTAGATGATAGTGCCTATTAACTAGGTCCAAAGCCTCATGCCTTATTCCTCATGGTCACCATTGCCTAGGATATGGCTTGATACATAGTAACAGCTCAAAGAATTTTTACAAACCACTGAAATAATTTTCTTGGGGAATATAGGTTATAGAAATAGAGTTTATCTTAGATACTTTTAGTTTAATCCCTTCGTTTTTCTAGGTGACAATACTGACAGCTTAAGGTATCAAATGTCTTTTTCTGAAAATTAGCTCTTCTCAAAGAAGGGCTTTAATCATATTTTTACCTGGAAATACATTACAAAAATATGAACACCAGTACAATTGCCGTATTTTATTTCAGAAACAAAAATTGGCCAAAATAGCATTTTCAAATTACAAAGTAAGAAAGAATGCCAGAATATGGAAAAACATATATCCCTAAACAGAAGGCATAATTTTGGAATGAGGTGGCTAAATACCTTATAGAGTTTTGATCTCACATATACTTGTTCTCTATAAAAATGTTTGAGGTAGCTTAGAAAAATATTTCACATTTACTGTGAATAGAGAATATTTTTATTTTGAAACAAAAAATACTTCATATAATAATGCTAAAAAGAGATATGCTTTATATTCGTGTTATGTAAAGTTTTTTTTTTTAATACAATCTGTATGAGTTGGAATGTGGTTTCTCAAAAACCAAATTATGCAGATTTCCTTTGAATCACAAGTAGAGAGACAATTTGCCATCTATCTGCATAAGGGTGGAATAGTTTCATCTGTGGGGAGAATGTATAATAACACACAACAATTCTTTCAAGATTAGAGAGAATATCTACATCTCTCTGCTATGGGAATTTATTTATAGATAAAATCTAAAGATGGCAGAAGATTTTGTGATAATTTATTTTAATCTACTAGACGTTTGAATTTTCAGAATAAGATTTAAACAAAGTTTTTCCTTTTCTTGATTAATGATAATGGATTCCTTAATTGTTATAGAAAATTTTTATTATATATTTGGAGGGTTCAAATTATTAAAAATATCTTCTTTATAGTAAGCCAGTCTGTCTATAATATTTCTTTTTTGTTTCTACTTAAAGCCATACATAAGAAAATAAAATATCGCTTTTAAAATGGCACTTTAAATACTTGAAGATGATTATCTTATAATCTCGAAATTTCCATTTCCATAAGGAATACCTTCTAATTTTCTTCATATATTTCTGTTATTATACTGTTATTATATACTATTACTATGCATCAATATTTTTATTACTATCTTCTGATATATTTTTCATTTTGTTTATATTTCTATTAAAGTATAAAATCTGGAAGCGAATGAAGTATTCTAAATGAGACTTAACTAGCTCAGAAATTATTGTAACTCATTTGAGATATCTATTTATTTAACAACTATTTAGTGAGCATATATATAAGAGAAGCAGTTTGCAATGGTTAGAATAGTCAGTCACCCAGCATCCTGTTCATAGTAGACACTTTTGAAGTTTTTTGCTCACCATAAGTTTCTCAGTGGTGTTTTGAAGGCACCTCATACAACTGATTGTTCATTACTCCTCCCAATTCCAGTTTTAGTATGTTCTACTGATAGCTTAAAATTGACCATGAAGGGAATATTTACACCATGAAAATCCCAAAACACTACAATAAGTATTTTTATTTTTTATTTCATTTGCTTGGTTTTGTTTTGTTTTTTCTTTGGTGGGGGGGCGTGGAGAGTTCATAGTTAAACATATACCAGCATATCACTGTCTTTGTTTTCTTTTGTTTTGTTTGTTTTGTCTTGTTTTGAGCTTCTTCCACCCCTATTTGTGGGAATCCAGGCAGTAAATTTTTATTAAATGACTTGATCTTATGACTTTAGTTAATTAGTCTAGTGGCAAACATAAATTATGTAATTAACAGATACTTGAAAATAATATTTACTTTATGTTATCAGGGTATAACATTTACTTAAATCTTATTATGTTATGCTGATCATTTATACAGTTATTAATCAACAATTTTAAATTCAATCCTCTCACCTGATAAAAATGACATGAACGTATAAGTCAAGTGAGAGGTGCTTCACTGACTTCTTCTTCAAGCATAAGTACCCCTGGATGGATTGGCTACTTCTCATAAGGAGGATATCTGCCACTCTCCTTTTTTATTGCTGCGTTCAATTTACATAATCTTCAATTGCCATCTACAATTTAAAGCAGAAGTATTGCTAGAACCCCTGAGGACTGAAATCATGCAAATATCAAGAGAACTCTTGTCTGGTTGAGAATGGCATTGCTTTAATACATAATATATATTATGTAGACACTTATGACTTCAGAAATTCAGGGAAAGATTTGCCTCTTTCTAGGAAGATTTAAAAAATATGGAAGATTTTGATTGAGATTATTTAACATTTTATAATCCTAGATGGCAGATATCAACCTACTTATACATTTGATAAAGATCTTTGTAATTAGAAAACATCACAAACGAGAGAAAAAGTAGCCCACTGAAAATCCTAATATTAATACTGTGTCCCAACAAGTCTGGAGACCACTTGTCAGATGATCCATAAAGAGTATACTGTGAAGACTATCAGCAGAGTTTACTGAACTAATACCAGTGACATCTAATTATATGTGCAAACAAAATGAAGGAGAAACATAGCTGAGTAAGTGGAAAGTGTTTTTTCATAAACTCTTAGATTCAAAAAATGCCTCTGAAATTGCTCTGAAGGTGGTTTGGGCTGCTTTTGCTCTGTTTTACTTACTAAATTATAAGAAAAATTATTATTCACCTGTATTGTTTGGCAGACCAAACCATAAACTGAATTTATTATGGTAACGAATCAATTTTTGTAAAAAATGCCATGAAAAGGGAATTTATTAAAAGTAAACTTATGGTTTTATCAATTAAAAGCTATGAAATTTCAGGAAGTGAACAGAGAATTTATGGAGATAGAAATACAGAATGGTAAATGGGTAGGATTTTTAAAAATGTCTATTTCTGGGAAGAAAGGTCTACATTAAAAAAAAAAAAAAGCCAATCAGCTATATATTAAAAGTCTAACCCTTGATTGGAATAATGTCCTAAATACACAGAAAATGCCTTCTTTTTAGGACAGTTTGAGGAAATTCTATTAACATTTATGTTCCATTATTTCTGTTATTACTACCAGACCAGATTGGTACTTTTGTACTTAGCATATTTAAATGATATCTAAGGCTAATGGCTCACTATTTTAGAACTGGAGACTTTGGTTTCCCAAAAGTGCAACCAGGTTTCAGCACATTTTGTCCCTGTAGTTTCTTTTTTCAGGGATAAGTGATTCTACTGTAGATTGATATAAATGTACAGAATTACTTCCATTTATTAGTAGAATGAAACTTCTTTTTTTAAAGTTTAGATGTATAATCTATTTTACCACAAATAGTCTATCGACAGTTCTCTCTTTAATAGTAATACTGCATGTTCTAACTTAACCGATGTGCTATCTCAGAATCTACCCTCCAAATAACCACAATACAAAAGATTCCTTCTTTATTGTCCATTTTTGTTCTTAATATCTAATAAATTTCTGTATATTTTTATATACTCATCCAGTTACAATAATGCTAAATTCTACTATAACACTTCTCAAATTTTTCTAACAACCTTCCATATAGTAAAAGCAAACATCTCATTAAAGAAACATGGATTTGTACCAGACATGTCTACAGTAATGGTGATAGAATTGCTTTTTTTCCCCATTGAAACTACTCACTTGCATGTTTTTATGATATTCATGCCCACTAAGTGGTAGAATGATATACTGTCTATTTTCTATATAAATCAATTCATCTTTGTGGTCCATTTTCATGTTCTTTTTCACATCAGTTTCCCCAGTATCTTAGATTAGAATTCTCTAAGGCGATTCATGCAATGTTCTGAGAATTGAGAAAATAGTTTCCTGGATATTCTACCTGTTATTCGGTATATCAATGACCTTATATTAGCCTCTTCATCAATATTTGCATTAAAAGGGAGTCTATGATATCATTTCATTGTTAGCCCACAGGGACCACATTCTTTTAAAGAGCTACTATAGTTATGTTTACCCTGAATGCTTTCCTTAGGACAGCATTGATCCATAAGAGAGCAGTGTCTGCCTTCTTCCTGATTGACCATTATCTTCAAATTACCAGATTAACTATAATTCATGAATGCTTACCTTTCTGGTCATGATTTGCTATTGCGAACATTGGATAAGAAGAAAGGTATGAAGAGCTAGTCCCCTATAACATTTAATTCAGGCTTACACCTGAGTCCTTAGCCACAACCGGCTATAGAAGAATCTTCATCCTCAAATAAAACATTTTCAGCTTTCTCTTATAATTATTCTAACGTTGCATTATTTCATTATAAATAAGGTGCATGTTCCTTCTTCAGTAAAGAGTACTAAAATGGAACCTAAAATTAGACTTAAAACTTCTACTTTAGCTATAGAATTTATAAAACTTTTTTTCAATTTCTCTTTATTTACAAAAATATTTCAAGTAATTACCTGGCTTGAATGCTATGTTTTAACATGGATAATTTATTATCATTGCTACTTCTACCCTGAGTAACATTGCTTTATGGGTACTTTTTATACTTAAAGCCAATTAAATCATCTTGGAAAAAACTTGCTTGTACATGGAAAGATTAAGACCTTTTAGACAACTATAATTGGGAGAATTTCTTGCAGTATATTGATGATATTAGCAAAAACATATCTTCATACATTACATCTTCAATGCAGCCATAGTGCTATGGGTTTTAAATATCACCAAAATTTGTTATTTTCCATCTTGTTTTTCTAACTAAATTTTAACTTGGTAATCCCATTTCTTGACTCTCATAGACATACTTTCGCGTTGGGCTCTCTTCCTGTTAGTTCTAATTACATTGCAATTTTTTTAAAAGCATTATGTTCAGTGTTATCTCATTTGGTAGAAAATGTATATATATATATATTATTTTATTTTTAATTAAATTTATTGGAATGACATTGGTTAAGAAAATTATATGGGTTCAAGTGTACAATTAAAAAATATATCAAGTCAAATCTCCTTTTGTTACCATATATTTTTTATTTCATTCTATCCTGATCTCATCATTCCTCCTTTACCAGGAGATCTTCTGATAAAACATAAACTATTCTCGTAGGCATCGAGTATCTCTGGACAATTTAAAGTAAGCAAAATTGGTGGAATTAATTCAAGCTGAAACTTTTTGCCTGAAAACTCTGTAAAGCTTGTGAGTTTTTAAAGCTTGATCATTCATAGGAGTCAGATTATATATAGCATGGCATGCTGAGGAAATGCCAACATCCCAAAGCACATGTTGCTTATCACATTCAGAAGCAGAGGACCGGAGAGCATATAAATACAGAGAAAATAATTTTAAAAGATATGATAACCACAGCTGAAGTATAGGACAAGTATGGACTAGATAACATATGAGTCTATTTGACTTCGGAAATTAGTGATTCTTAATTGTGGGATTGATGAGGAGATCTAGGAAGTGAAGTGTTATAGACTGAATGCTTGTGTCCCCCTAAAATTTTATAACGTTGAAGCCCTAACTCTCAAGGTGATGATATTAGGAGGTGAGACCTTTGGGAGGTAAGTAGGTTTACATGCAATCAAGAGAATGGAGCCCCATGATGGGACTAGTGATCTTATAAGAAGAGGCAGGAACACCAGAGGTTCTTCTCCTTACCATGTGAAGATACAGCAAAAGGTAGCTGTCTGCAAGCCAAGAGGAGGTTCTTTACCCAAAACTAGTTTGGCCTGCACCTTAATCTTGAATTTCCCAGCCTTCAGAATGTGAAAAAAGTTTCTATTGTTTAAGCAAGCAACCCAGTGCCTGGTATTTTCTTAGAGCAGGCTGAGATAACTAACACAGTAATGGTCAGCTATACTTTTCTGGTTGTAGTTACTCTGAAAATGCAGTTAGAACCTTAAGTATGGCCTGGCATTTTTGTTTGTTTGTTTGTTTGTTTGTTCTTATTAATAAGATATGCTTTGAAAATATAATGGAGTGCTTCTGAAATCTAGAACACTAGTATCTGCAAGAAAATGCTTTGTGAAGCTTAAGAATATAAGGAATTTTAGCCTATTGTGTTTCATTTGGAAGACAACTTAAAAATTAATCACTAAAATGGTGATCAAATTATTAATCACTAATATAACTTTTTTATTCAAGTACTGCCATTGGGTCATGATTGTATTGGTGAGGTTCTTTGCATGACGATTTTATACTGAGGTTGTTTGTTTGTATGTCAATAACACTCTAATTTAATATGATTTAGCACTAGAGTTCTAATATAATTTTTTTTCTGTAAAAGTCTTACATTTTTAAATTTAGAATATAATGTATGGATGGAGCTTTTGTCATCTGTTCTCACTTCTATTTCCCTACTGTTTTGTCTCAAATACCAAGAGCTCCTACTATAAATTCAATAGTACAGTTCATTATCATGAAAATTTTTATGCTAAAATAGATGTACCATAATCTGGTAGATTTGAATAATACTATTGATTCATTACAAAGTGCCTCATTCTCCATCTTCCAGTTTTTTATTTCTTTTGGCTTTCAATTAGCCCACAGGTGTTTTTTGTTTGTTTGTTTGTTTGTTTGTTTGTATTTTTTCCATCATTAGTTTTCTTTTTATTTTAATTAAGTTTATTGGGGTAACATTGGTTAATACAATTATATAATTTTCAGGTGTACATTATAATTTAATATCTGTGTATTCTATTGTGTGTTTACCACCCAAAGTCCAGTTTCCTTTAGCTACCATATATTTGATCCCCTTTACCCACATGTAAGTTATATCATGTGATTTTCAACTTTTTCTGTCTGACTTATTTCACTTAGCATAATTATCTCGAGGTCCATCCACATCGTCGCAAATGGCAGTATTACATTTAAAAAAATAATAAAGGCAGAAAAAAAAAAGGTGAGAAGATGTTATAACACATATGACTGTATTCAAATTTAAAATTTCTAGAAGTTAGAGACTGTGTTTTTAATATATATATATATTTTTTTGCAAATGTAAGACTAAAATGAATCTATTCTCTAAGAGTATATCTGGGATTTTCAGGTCTATTAATTAGTTAAGGCCAAATGTGCCAAGAAGGATATAGTATATATATATATGATGTATTTGATCTCAAACCTTTAATATAGGTACAAAATCCACAAGCATTTTTCCCTGGAGATGATTATCCAATATTTTTTATTTTCAAAGGAAATTGAGAATTAATAACCTCTGACTAACTTTACCAAATAAATATAAAATGAAAAAAATAAAAATACCTTACCTTCATTTTTCAATATTCCAGTTGAAAGTGTTTCCTGATTTTTAATCATCTGCTATTATTGCTTTATTTCTTCACTTCATTATTTTCTGAGGAGATGTGCATTTTGGATCAATATATATTAAATATCATACATTAAACCGCTCAAGTTTTGTTGACTTGAAGACAATTTTCTTAAGGAAAAATGATATATTATCTTTTTATAAGAATTTTGGCCAGGAAGCAGTTGTTGGCAACTGTTTAACCATTATTGCCGTGAGCCTAATTTAAACTTTTCTAACAAGTAAACCTCACATTTCAGCATGAACACAGCAGTTCTCTGGCATAGAAAAATGTTATTTTTACTGTTCTTACTTTCATGAAAATTAAAAATTGCAAAGTACTCTTCTTCTTTCCCTTTCTCTCTTCTTCTCTTCCTCCCCACCCCATCAGCCTCTCTATCACAGCATATAGCACAGAGCTAAATACTTTTTACATGCTCTAATAGAATATTGCTCATGTACTTTTTATTAAAAAATTAACATGCTAATTATATATCTGTATGTATAAATATAAAATTTAATTGTTTATTTATCTAGACTAATGAAAACAGCATAAATATTCTAGGACGGTTTAAGTTAAGGTGGAACTTAGAGAAAAGACTTTCATTAAACAAAGAATTACCAGTACACTAAGTTCTATAAGGTAACAGTGAAGAATATTAAAGGCAAAGGAGTTACAGTCTAGGGAGAGAGTGGATAGAGAAAGCTGAGACCTGAAGCAAAAATACTAGTTTGTTAGCTTAAGCAAAAGTGAGGTAGAAGTCAAAAAAATAAATGTCTTGCTGACAGAACAGTATGTATGATAGCCTTGGGGGTAGGAAAATGGTATAATGGAAAAATTTAAAGAAATTCAT
>NW_011888807.1:2537633-2582633 GCF_000151845.1 Pteropus vampyrus
AAAAAAAAAACTGGGAGAATAGTTACTGGAAAATTACTTGGTCAAAATCTGACAACCTTACCAACATCCTGGGGATTGATGAACATTAATGAAATTATAGATATCATTGACTAATAGCTTTATTTGGAATGAGATGTCAATATCTACCCATTGAAGGAGGTCAGTTTGTTGTGAAGTCTCTAAGGTGTAACTATTTCTAGCTAGTGCCATGAGATTTCCTTCTTGGTTATATGAAAAACCGGTGAAAATCTCTTCATTTTACAAGCATGGAAAAAAATTGTTTAGCAAGATGTAATATATTTTTAATTTTATAAATAAATGATGAACTAACACCAAATCTAGAATAATGCATCCATAAGATTTATGCCATTTCTATTCAATTATCATATCACACATTACCCTAGAAAGTCACTACCTGTCTACAAGTAGATTACTTCCCAGATATATTACTACTTTAAATACAGGGATACACATAAAACTAAGTTTTTTTAAAAATAAAATAAAATCTTTGTTTTCTTTTATGATTTTTATTAAATTTATTGGAGTGACATTGCTTAATAAAATTATATGTTTTGTTCAATTCAATAATATATCATCTGCATATTGCATTGTGTGTTTACCACCCAAATTCAAATCTCCTAACATATATTTGACCCCTTTTACCTTTATCTACCCCCCCCCAAAAAAAAATCTTTGTTTTTGGTTAATCTGTAATCAAATTATTCTAAATTTGAGTGTTTCACTTTTAGTCATCTCTTTAAATTTGTAGTAATGAATCTTATCTTTTTCCTTAAATGTTTATTTCCCTAACTTAATGGAAAGAATAAGATTTTGGACCCACAGAACCTATGATGCATCTCAGGAAAGGTCCATGAGACTGGCAAGCATGTAGTTTGGTGTACAGACACATCACAAATTTGTCTAACTATTAACATCATGTATAAAATATTCTTGCAACCATATTAACATATAAAGTATTCTTAATGTCATCACATTGAGATAAAGTTCATAGAGATAATATTTGAGTATCTATATCTTCAAAAACTGAAAGTACTAGGGATTCCACAGAGAACTAGATATGCATAATCAAGTATAATTCCGGGAAAAAGAACCTCAAGTAAAACAGGATAAGTCTTACATGGATTGTTTATAAGAAACCTGAGATGTCCTTTAAATGTTAAACTCATGTTTGAGGGAACCAGATGTACAAATGCTTGAGTTCCAAGCCAGGGGTGAGGATGCATAATGCAGAGATAGCTTGCATATAAACTCATATTTATAATTTGTGAAATAAATTGTACTATGTCCAAATAAATTATCAAATATTTTTGATAATCCAATAATGTAAAGAGCAGTTTATCACCATCAGCTTGTTGCAGAAAGTTTTCTGTCACAAATGCCTGTGAAGTAGGACAACTATAATTTATTTTTTTAGATATCAAGGTATCTTCATGAAGATACCCTTCATGAAGCCTCAAAACAGGCCTTGGACAAATAATCTCAAAAATACAAATATTAAGCACTTTTCACATGAGAAAATGCATGTATATCTGCATTTTGAAGGGAATTAGAATATTTCTAACAAGTCAAATCATAAATTCTCTGTGAAATTATAAACAAAAACAACACAAAATAGAAAACTTAATATGGCTTATTTCAAAGCAACAGTAAGGGAAGAAGTTTAAATGGTGGGGTACTTTTTATTTTAGCAAAAAGATATACATGTATAAGTGTATAAAATTGAATGTCTAGCAATAACTGTAACAGAATCAGGCATCATCATTTTAATAATTTTTTTGCCCTAATCATTTTAATCATTTTTTTACTTCCCACTTTAAGTAATAATGGTTTAAATATTTATTCTGAAATATAACTCTTTTTTATGTTAATTTTTAGAAATATTTTGACTTCTAAGACTAGTTTTTTCAATTGTATAAATTCAATTTATATAATGTTCTGCCTTTTTTGAGTACTATATTTCAGAACCTAAGGAATTTAATATTTGTCATTTAATAACAGTGAAGACTGTGGCACTGACAGGGAACACAAAACTACTGTTAGGTACAGGTGAATTTAGGTTGAGTGAGAAGAGACCCCACAAATAATGAGAATGCTGTGGAGAAGAAGGAACATAATTCTTTATGCCGATTGACTCTCAGGATGTCCCAACATTGAAAGTGTGACCTAAGCCTCACTGATCAGTAAATGTTAAGTTGATTGGGAGTCACGAGGAAGCCACAGCACACTTTTACTCAAATGCCGGGCTTGCATGGGGTCTGGCAGAAGCTTTCAGCAGGGGCTCTTCATTGTTAGCACCAAATCATTCTGAATCCACTTCACATTCACTTTGGCTTTTCTTGGAAGCAGCGCATAGATTCAAGTAAAAGCAGCCTAGACTTATTGTTCAGAATTAATTCTACGGTGAGCTCAACTTTTGAGGGAAGTAAAAATTCTCTCTCTCTCACTCGTGACTCACACACGCACAGATACACACAGCAAAGGGTCTCTTGTTTGGGGATATTTATAGTAATATATTAGGTCATTAGCAATATTTATGTGTAGCTGGAGAGGAAATCACTATAACAGCATACTGTAAAAGAGAAATAAGGCAGGTAATGAAGAAAGGTGAGATTTGTTTTTTAAGAGCAACATACAATTTAACAAAAGAAAATGGAGGCTTTAAATAGGATCTGAGACATTATCTGATTTTGCTTTATCATTTTATGGAAATGAACCCAAGCCTCAGGAAGGTTAAGCGACTTGTCTAAGGTCACATAGGCACCAAGAGTTGTTTTTATTTCTGATAATTGTCAATATGTGACTTAATGAAAAGGAGTCTTATGTTAAAAACTTATTTTGCAATTTTATCTGACATATATAATAATACTGTGAAAGTGGTTTTGCAAAATACATTTTTTATTATGAAAAGGTATGCCATAGTAAAAATGAGTGCTTCTTCTTAAATTATATTAATTTATTGGAAAACAAAACAAATTTTCTTTTGGGGGCATGTAAAATTAGTTACTGAAGAAATGTTCTATTTAAAGAGGAAAATATCAATATTATTTGAAACAAAAAAAACATGCTCTGGGTAAAAAGTCAATAGTATTCTTTATGAGTATATTTTTCAACACAATCTTTTCATATTTAACATAAATTACATTAAAACTGATTACTTAAATATTGGAAAATACAGCCATCTTTAAGAAAAATTGTTAACATATACACGAAGCTAAGTGAATACTGTAGTTTTTAAATTTTTAAATTTTTAAAATATTTTTATTTCATTACACTGTAATGGAATTTTTAGTGGAAACAATGTATCAAAAACTAAATTGTGGTAGGTTTTTTTTTATGTACTATATTGTATACCTAACCAGCATTTTCATATTCAGATGTTATGTTTTTATTGGTTGCCAAGTGTGTTGTCTTGTGCTTATGTTGATGGAATTCTAGGTTTGATTGGTTGTCATTTGATTTCTTACTCTGTGAATTATTTTTTTTACTTTTATGATATTGGCAATTACATCCAAAATAACATCAGGTACAAGAGTAATGGTAATCTTGTTAATATTGATAATTTCTATATTTGCCACCACTTAACAAAACTCTGATTTAAAGTTGTGCCAATAATCATTTTCCTTAAATACAGTCATACAGTCTATGTGGTATAGAACTGATGTAGTCTAAATTATAACTGATATCGAGTATTGAGGTTTAAAGGATAAGAAAAAAATAACAAAATGTCAGTTCTGTAGATAACTAAACTAATTAAAATATATAAATATATCTATATATTAAAATATATATATGTGTGTATATATATATATACATGCTCAGCCCAAAGCATCACAAAAAAAAAAACAGGTATAAGGTAAAAACAAACAAAAAAAAAAGATAAAGAGAAAATAGAATCATGAATTCTCAGAGAAGAAATTGGAAGAAAGAGATCATAGGTAGAGAAACCAACCAATGGGTAACTCATCTAAATTAAGGTACGGATAGACCCTCAGACCGGATTTAGAGAACATGATTTGTAATATTAGTGAGAATAATTTGAAAGGACAAGAAAGGTGAAAATTTTATTTAAAGAATGCAAAAAAAAGAATCAAGGACAAAAAATGAGCACATATGTATGTGCAAGTGAGTGCATGTATATGTAAATATATTTAAGTCTATCTCTAATTTATTTTAGCCATTTTAATAATATCACACAATCTGTCCCCTCCAAATTTATTGAGACCAAATCTCTTAGTAAAATTGATCAAGTAAATAAATGATGGTAGCAGTGACTTCACTCGGGGTCATTATATTAAATGCTTCATCAAAGTTGAAAGTTGGAACACAGTTTCACATTTTTTCACAAGGTGGTCTGGTTATTTCTTCTAATGTTCTGTTCTCCCTTTCATTTCCTACATGCAAGTGGTAGTGCTTTAAGGAGAAATGTGGGCTATCATCATAGTCTCAGAGTCCCTGAACCACACCAGGCTGCCTTCTATTACCAGGTAGGTCTTCAACACTGGGTACTAAAAATGATTATTACTTCTACAAAAGCAGAACTCCACACACATCTCCACACACCACCAATCACAACAAATGTCCCATTTGAGTTACTCATCTCAAATAGATGTTGGAGAAAATAAATCTGAATAGCAAATTTATATTGGAAATTTCAATTACTTCTATCTTTCTTTAAATTTTGTGGGAGAGGAATTTCAAGCAAAGAAATTTTCAAGGCTTTTTAATTCACATCAAATAGTTCCCCTACTATCCTTAAGTCCAGCTCTAAAAGGCTCTTAAATGATAAGTATTAGAAAACTGTGCTCCATCATAATTTTTTTCTAAAATTTATGTATATACTAACTTAAAGCTGTAGGTTTTCCTAACATGTATAACAGTAAAGGAAAAAAAAAAAAAAAAACCTCTGAGTGTTAGTTGAATGTCACTATGAAAAACTGGCAGCAAACAATTTTTTTGAGATGCTAGATCTCCAAAAGATTAGATGAAAAGAGATTGTTTAAAAAAAAGTGAAATGATGTTGTCAATGCAGTCTCGCCAGATTCCCTTATGAAATTCATTTTGTTACAGACAGCACAAAAAACAAAAGCATATTTCTACTGCCTCTGAGTCAAGACTATGTGTTAGTTGGATCATATGTTACCTGTTAAAATACAAACTTTCCGATTGTGATCCAAAGCTTCATATAGAATTTCTATCAAGGAGTCATCTAATAAAACAGTTTTTATTTGAAATAGACTTTCAGGACCTGGCCTAGAACTCAGTTACAAATATATAGAAGTCTGCTATAGAATGAGAAACAAGTCCATTCCAAGTATTTGGCAAATCCCTTCACTGGTACCTCCACCATTGTTTTTTCGTTTTTTGTTTTTGTTTTTGTTTTTTTTTTAATATAGAAACTATTTGCCTTTCTTTTGATCAATGAATTAATTCAGATTTGATAACACAGTAAGCTAGTTCACAAACAGAACCACCTCTTTATATTTCAAATAGTTTCAATTACATGTGTGAAAGCATTTGGAATTATTTTATGAAGGGATCTGGGAAATATTTTATTTTTTTGTTTATAAAGGGTCTTAGAATATTCACTTGAACTATACAAAAGCAAAGGCATTTTGATTTCACAGTCCTTTTTATTGATTGCAAGTCACTCATCTGCAGCTATTCTATTTTTTCCACAAATATATACGTGTCTAGCATTGTACTCAGAGCAATTCCAAATGCTTAAGACTACAAATCAATGGCAGTCCTGTTACAGCATATTTTCATTTGAACCAATTCTCTTGTGAAGATTTGGGAAATTCAAATCCTTTCACTAGGAAGGAAGCCTGAAACCACCTGAATCTGTGTAGAACTAAATCGAGTGCAGTAATCAATGCTAGTCATTAGTGAGCTAATGATGATGGATCAATTGGTGGTAGCATTTCTAAGAAAACACAGACCTTGAACAAAGAGTGTTTTATGTGCAGTCACTGTTTTACTCACTGAGGCAATATAGTCTCTTTGTGAAAGGACAGGATAAAACTCATGGGGAATAAAAGTCGGATGCTACCCAGATCTACATAGAAGAACTTCTAGATTAGAAAAACCCCACTTAGAAAATACTATTGGAGTTAATCTGGCTTATGACAACTATTATATTGAAGCATGAAAAAGAAAAAGTTAATTATTAAGAATTGTTTCATTTAATCCTTTAAACAGACCATACACTAGGTATTTTTACTATTATTGTGTAACTAAGAAATAAAAAGCTAAAAGTATGTAATACAATTTGTATGAGGGCATGGAATAAGTTGGGGTAGAGTTGAGATTTGAATCCACATTTATCTGGTCTCAGTAAATCCCTTCCCATCTATGACAATGTGATTGTCTCATATAATTAAACAGAATATTTGATAACAAACTATTTCCTGTGTATAATCATAAATCACTACCTGGAGAGTCTATAAGCATTACTAAAAGATGTTTGGATTCATAATGCACAGGCCCTGGTGAGCAGATGAGAATAATATAAGTAGTATACACATTCATTGTTCAAACCTTTATAAAATAAGTTTATATAAAAAACCCACTAGTCAATCAATTTAATTTGTGAACTCCTATACACCCAACACTTTCCTTGAACTCTAAAAAAAAACACAGGGATATAAATCTGATCAATCTTCTTTAGTAGGTAACAATCTACACCCCTGAGACACCTAGATTTAAAAAAAAAAAAGAGCAAAACGATATTAGTGATGATAAGTTCAATACAAAAATTAATATTTATTTGAAGAATATTTTATAGTGTATTAATACTTTGAAAATAATATTAAGTGAAATCATCATGAAATAAAAATACTGTTAATATACAAATTAAAGAATGACAATGCAAAGATTCAGTCTTACTCAAAATAAAGTTTGAAAAAGAGTGTGTTCATAATAATTTACAATTAAAAAATTCGCTTTGGTCTATATATCTAGTAAGACAATTGCATGTAAACCATTTGGTCTTGAGTCTAATACCATCATTTCATTTTTGTGATTGTTAATTAATTTTGACAGTAAATAAATAGACAGCTTTTAAAATGAAAAAAATGTTTAACAAGTCTTCCTAAAAAGCATTTTTTGTTTTTGTTTTTGTTTTTAATAAAATACACACTTAACACAGTTTTGGCTTTCTATCATAGCAGACAGACAAAGCATATGGGTTAGTAATGCGATGAACAGCATTCATGAATACAGCAAAACCAAATGCATGATAAACAGCTCCTGCTGAAGTGCAAAAGCTACTCTTCTTAATGAATGTGATTTTTCAGTAGGAAATATTGAGACCATCCACTCCATCTTCCATTCCAGATTGCCAATCATACACGAGCTTTTCCCTTTATCTCTAAAGTTCCCAGAATATAGACTTTAAATCCTTCTCAGGCTCAAATTCTTTAAAATAGTTTTCCAGAGGCAGAGGACAGAGTAGGAGACACTGTGAGAATTATGCAAGGATAGAGAAAAGCTAAAAGATACAAGGTAGAGGCTAAAAGTTATAAGCAATAGGACCTAGGAATTTTGGCAAAGGAGTAGAGAACCCGATCTTGTATATGCACAAAAACATTCAAAAAGAAACTCAAAACATTTATTCCCTTACTTTGTAAAACTGTATTTTCACATGGATATAATTTGGATGGAATCTAAATAATTAGTGCTAAAATGATGAAGTATTGTTGTATAATTGATATAAAACCTGATGCTGAAAAACGACTAAGAAAGAGGAGATGGACAAGGAAAGGATAAGTTAGTTGAAATTTACACATTCTTACATTTTCACCATTGTGATCTTAAGACTTGTTATTTTTATTTCTCCTGGAAGAATCTGAATATTAATGTAAGCTAGATGACTTTTATTGGCATTGTCAATAAATAACAGGGAGTTGCTTCAAATCATCTTCGCAATAGACAGAATACAGACTGTTAAATAGATAGATAATTAGCTCAGCAGTTATCTATTTAAAGGAAAAGAATCTACATAGGCTAACTTAATGATGGTAGATAGAAAAAAAATTCATCATTTGTTTCAAGACTTGTCTAAAGGCTTTAAAGGGGTTCTGTAATTTATTCAGTAGAAAAAGTAGGTGTTAGGGAAATTAGCTAAATAAAATTAGAGACAAATGTATTATGAGTTCCCATGGAGATTTTTATGTGGATCTCTTTAACTCACTGTGATGATCAGGACTTAAAATTGGAAAGAAGAATAAGAAAGAAAAAAATCAACAATCTTTACCTCATATGAAAAATGTCTCCATGTTTTAAGCCAAAAATCATGCAAGACATTATAATAACATATCATCATTTCCCAGGACATGAAAAAATTACTTATTCTCTCATGGTTTTTCTAGCAGAGGAGTCATTTCATACCACAATACTTTATTTCATAAACTCACTAAAATTAGCATTTGCTTTTAAGATTTTGATCATTCATATTATATTTAACAAGTCTCTGTCATTCAAAATAGTCTTTGTGGTATATTTATAATAATATTTTAATTATATTCTATAATAGGAATTCTTATAATATAAAATATGTATTGTTCATAAATATTCTAAGTTAAACATAAATTGACCATGATTATATATGGACTATATAATATTTCTCTCCATGTTCTATTCCTACATTTAATTCTATAATTTCTAAATATTATGTTTCCAATCTTACTTAGAGTATGAACAGACAATGCAAACAATCTTTTTTACAAATTTTAATGTTACCTTAATTTTTAATCATGAATAGCAAGGTATAGGGTGAAATTTGTTATGTCAAACACTAACAGAAAACCAATATCTAACACTCAACCAAAGGCACTAAAAATATCATGCTCTTTTATTTAGCAATCTGTTTCTGGAAAAACATTATAAAAAATTACTAATTTATATGAAAAAAACAGTTTTAATAATGTAAATATTCAAAAATATAAATATTTAAAAATTTTTAATATTAATTTAATATTATAAATAATGTGTATACTTTAAATAATATAAATAATCAGCATATAATTAAGTATTAGAGCAAAAACTGAGGATTCTATGCAATCAGTAAAAAATGATTTAATAAATTAGGAAATAGCCACCAGAGAATAATTTAGGCAAATTTAGGCAAAAAACTTTACAAGTCTTTTTGGAAAAATAATATGTATTATGTTAGATATCATTGAACAACTGTGACAATATGTACAAACGCTAACAAAAATATGAAAAGAATAATTTTATAAGAGTAGTAAAATAGCACTAATCTTCTGCAAGAAAATATAAATATGCTATTATATGGTTTTGACAGTGAAAACTGATAAAACTGTAGTACTATTGAAAGGAGTGAAATAGTTGCTATCACATTTTATATTATATAAATAACTCATAATCTATATGCCAAATAACAAATATGCATTTATTGATTCACTTTGGAGTCAAATAAATCCTTGTCAGGCCAGAATGCAATTATTTTAATCTAATATCTTTCTCATTAGGAGATAAATCATTATTTTCATAAAAGTTACATGTTTAGTAAACTTCTACCTTCTATTTTTAATTTTGCAACTTCATTTTTACAAATTCTAAATTTTATATTACATAAATAATGCTAGAAAGGAAAAGAAAATGTACCGCGTGCTTTATAAATGCTCAACTGTTTCTGTTTCTGCGGCTTTTCAATATAAGAAAGATAGCAGGTTATGTAATTATAGAAGTGGCATTTATGACCATGGGCTTTCAGTATTATGGACTCATAGCATGCAGTGTGATACATTATATGCAAGGTTAGAAAGAGTAGGCAGGCTATACTTAGAGTCAACAAGAGGCCATCAACCTAGGGAAAATAAAAACTGACTATCGCATGAATTGTGACACATCAGACTATGTGAAGCAGGCTCTATCAACCACAGCCATTAACAGCTTGTGAAAATACCATTAAAGGAATCATTTCAAAATGGTAATATTTATCAAGTGCAAACAGATTTATATGGTGTTCATAGAATTTGGAACAGTGCTACTGGAATTTCATTGACTGTTGTGAAACAACACTGACCACAAAGGTTTTGCTACTTCTTTCTCCATGCCCTTTTTCTATTTCATACTTTATATTGATATTTTGTCAACATGAATGCTGAATATAATAAAGAACATAGAGTTCTCAGTATGATTTGGCTCCTATTTTGCCATGTGAACTTGGCCATGACATTTAACCTATCAAGACATCAATTTTCTCATCTAGGGAGCCAAGAAATTAAAAAATAGTTATAGCATCCTTTAACAGATAATGTTTTAACTAGGATATCTCTTGTTGTTTATATCTTGTAGCATTTCCCTGACCTTTTTTGTTGCTATGGTTGCTGTTGTTTGAGACTTTATGTATTTGTGTTTGTTTCCACTTTTTTAGCAACTATCTTAAAAATAGAAATAGAGAAAGGGAGAAATATCAGAAATGTGTGGGTATGAGATACATGAGATATTTAAGGGGAGGTTAGAAGAAATGTTGAAAGGCTAAAGTTAAGTGATTAGGCAATCAGAATTTATGAATTTTTACACTGTCAGAACTGATGTTCCTAGGGACTTCCAATCACATCTCAAAGTAGAACAAAATCAGAGGAAACAAAGGCTAAGATTCTGGAAAGTGAACAGTGATTGCCTACCACACACTACACCTACCACCATTGTCCACCTGTGTAATAAATCTAGACCATCTAGACTGGAGAGAGTAATTCTTTACCTGTATCAAATGGTGATAACCTAACTAAAGGATGCTTCTCGGAAGAGTAAAAATATTCCTAATTTTGACAACACTAAGAATACCTCCCACCTCTGTTACCAACACTGTTTGGTTGAAAAGGATTAGTTCCCTGAGTATAATCAGAGTTGTTATATCTTCTTGAATTCTTTTAAAAACAGGGAGTGTCCACCTAGGGTTAGGACTCCTAAAGGATAAGGAGAAAAATGGTCTCCCACAAAAGATGTCAATATCTTAAAGCCCCAAAACCTGTGCATATGTTAGGTTACATGGCAACAAAGAATTAAGAATTAATTAGGTTTCAGATGTTTGCTAATCAGAGGACCTTAAAATAGATTATCATAAATTATCTGAGTGAGTCCAATATAATCACAAAAATTTTTTAAAGGTGAAAGAGTGTCAGAGTGTGAGATGTGAAAAAGGCTAGACTACTATTGCTAGTCAGAAAGAAATGCAGCTGACACCTTCTGACACCTTCTGACCTTTCTGACCTTTAGAATGGTAAAATAATAAACGTGTGTTCTTATGAACCCCTACATTTGTGCTAATTTGTTACAGCAGGAATAGGAAACTAATACGAAAGGCTTAAAGCCTCTAGAAAAAAAGCCTGTTTTTGTTGCACAACTTCATGGAAGCAACTGTTTCCCCTTTGTTTTTCTTGAGCAAAAGCTAACCCTACTGAAGCTAATATTTTCCTTGCCAGACAAACTGCTGAACTATAGATTCACACAGACATGATTGAACCTGCCTTTCCTTAATTGGACACCTGGATCACATTATAGCCCTGATTACAACTCTGTCCACCAAGACCTTTACCTGTAGCTAAGCTAAAGTTTATATTTTTAAATCTAATTATTTAGACTACTAGCTTTTTCTGTAAGTAACCTTGACTGTATCATAATAATGTTATGATTAACAACATGATTCAGAAGAGAGTTTCCCATATTTTAGAATCAGAAAGACATAAGCTACCAAATTTTAACAATATTTTACCAAAGGAGTTCGCTCTGATGATAATATAAATTCTGTTTTACAGTACCATGAGATTAGAATGTTCCCAGTGGCTAAACGGAAAGAACTGAAAGAACTAGTATCAAAAAATAAATCATCATTTCTACATCTTTCTCTCTCAGATATATATATATATATTTTTTTTTTTATATATATATTTTTTTTTTAAGTTAATTGTATTCTCTTAGATGTTTTGTTTGAAATGTTCCTGTATTTTTGTTGGTTCAGGTGGCTAATTTTAGACAAACATGAAGGAAAAAAAATTTAAGAACTTGGTATTTTTTATATTTCTTTTTAATAGTTAATATTTAAAGTTATTTCTTTGACTTGTAGCCTTCTGTCTTAAAAGATAATTTTATCCAGAGATTTTTCTAAAATCATAAGGTTGTTATTGTAAACCTATGCTCTGCCCTTAGTTTTCTTTGAAAGGAAATCTTGCCTTCTTGTATGCTCTGAACTTAATTATAGAGGACTTATTATAGAGGACTTATCTCTTTGTACCCAAAAAACATAAATAAACAATTGCATTATTCCATTTCACTTAGCTTTAAGAGATTTCAGATCAAAACAACAATTACATATGTCTTCATCCTTTCTCCAAATTGCCTCTAAAGCTTTATCTACATGAGGACAATAATTTAACCAATGGGGCAATAAGCTCATCAGTTAAGCAAAAGTAATATAGCATTTGTTTGGGTTTTTTTTCATAGAAACTAATTGAACCTGTATGAAGCTTTTGAAGGATAAATACAATTTGCCTTTCAATTCTATTAAAGAGAACTTTTAGGAATCCCTTTTTAGTGAACTAGTTTTTAAATGTTTAAATATATTAACTTGATTAAAGCTCTTTTTGTTTAGAAGACAACATAAGGTGCCTTTTTATATTTAAACATGTGTACAGTAGAATAACAAAAAGACATAAATGGTTCTTGTTTGATTTAAAAGCTCCTGGTTATCTTGCCTTCAGTTGAAATCAATTGTCCTTTCAGCTTTTATAACTGAGTGGATGTATTTTGACCACTAAGTGACTATTGTCTATTTTAAACTGCAAAGCTGAGAAATTTTCTAAGTAAAACCACAAAGTTTCAGTTCAAAAAAGGAATTGTTGGACTAGTGAACTAGATCCAACCTAGGATTGTGTAACAATGATTGCCAAAAATGATAGTTTATAAGAAGACTCATTACTTTTTTCTAATGTTATGTCTAAAGGATATATCTTCAAATACCATAATATAGCTCTTTATGCCCTATAGTATTTCAATGTACTTACTAAGAAGATTTTAATATTGCCCTCAGGTTGACAAAACTTTAGAAAGCCTTCTTCCTGACTTTAGGTCTTTGACCTCCCTTTACTTGAGAAAATTTGTGATTATAAATTCTTTCTCCATCTTTTTGAGATGTAAATATTTAAAAAAGCTTCTTGCCAGTGTCACAATGTGGGATGTCTTCCTCAAGGACCTACAGGCTGTCTTTTTAAAATGTAATCGTAAAGGAATATAGTGCTATATCTTCCCAGTTTCTGTGGGAGATTATGAGCCTAACTTCACTTAGCAAACACAGATGGTCTAACCACAAAGAAAAACTAAGGAATAACTCAAGGTGCTGGACATATCCCTTTCATCAACTTAACATCCTCTCTAATGTCCTCCAGTATTCTTTAACTAGCTCAGGCCAGCATTTAAAAACTCCGCAGCCTTTTGTCTCAGCAGAATTGAATTCAGACACAGTTATGGCCTTTCTTCCCTATTGCAGTAGCATTGAATAAGGTATTCCTTGCCTGTTTAATTTTGCCCAGCACAGTTTTGCTTTGATATTACCTGAAACTTCTGGTTAATGTGTTCAATTTCCTGCTGTTACAATCTTTTTTTGTGAGCAATATTTTTTGGTTCTCATTCTGACAAAGATACACCAAAATAGAGTTATGGAATTCAAGAAATTTCTCACATTTGAATAGTGCTTTGAACTCCTAAAAGTGATTTCCTTATTTCCAGATACTCAAAGGTGACCAAAAAACTGAGATCCCCACAAAACCTCCTTATACAGCCTCAGAGTAGGTGAAGCTACAGACATGTACACAGGCTGAGTCTAATAATGGACTATGTGTTAAAAGCATGGACAAATTTACATTTTCACTGAAAGTTCAGAGTTGACCTCCAAAGAGTTTGAGGGTATATTGGGCTAAGTGATAAGCTATAAAATATTGTCACTGGGGAAAAAAATGAAAAAGAAAGAAAGAAAGAAAGAAAGAAGAGAGAGAGAGAGAGAGAGAGAGAGAGAGAGAGAGAGAGAGAGAGAGAGAGAGAGAAAGAAAAAGAAAGAAAGAAAGAAAGAAAGAAAGAAAGAAAGAAAGAAAGAAAGAAAGAAAGAAAAGAAAAAGAAAGAGAGAAAGGAAGGAAGAAAAGAAGAAAGGAAGAAAGAAAGAAAAAGAAGAAGGAGATTCTAATACTTCTTTGGGGGTAAACTTATTGATTCCTTTTTGTTACTAAATCTCCCCTTAGGTGAAATAAACTTCCTGTGTTGGTAAATGGAACAATTCAGAAAAATTGGAAGTTTTTTAATCAAGGAAAAGTGGGCTGTTTGTCTCTGAGTATTTCTAGTCAACCCTAATATATTCAATTAGTAAAAACTTTGGGTCAAGAGAAAAATTCAAAACAGAAATTAAATGTGAAATGATCTGGAGGTGAGAGAGGAGTAAAGATAATTAGGAAAGCATAATCATTTTGATTAAGATTCTAATGGCTATTTCGGGAGCTCTTTTCAAAATCTCTGCAGATTTTATCTTTTTTGCAACCCTTTAAAATATCTTTCCATTTAGATGCCTCATGTTTTATTTTAAAGACAGTGACCTAAGGAGCTGGTTACCAAAATCTTTCTGCTGAAAACACTTTGCCTATTTATCAATACAAATAGAGCTGGATGTTTGCTCTCATTTGGTTTAATTACTAAGGAAGTAGATAAATAACATCAAGTGTAAAAAAGACATACTGGGGCAAAAAAAAAAAAAAAAAAAGGAATGCTAGTCATTCTGAAATCACAGCCATGATCTCAACTACTGTTTTATTTTATTTTAAATGTTACTTGCTTTTGCTAAAATGTTGGGGCTCAATATAAGACATTTTCTTTACTCAGAAAATTACATTATAAAGACACATTTTAGAGTTGGGAAAAAAGTATAATTTTTCACTATTCTCAAGCAGACTGAATATTTTAAAATAAGAATATGAATCCTTTCAGTGTTCTTTCACAAATACAAAGATTGAAAATGTTTTTCCTTTCCCTCCAATCAATACCCCATACTACCATCACATACAGAACAAACTTTAATAAATGTGACCTTTATAGAAGATATAGCAAATGACTACTATTTATATCTTACATTCATAATTTCAAATTATAGATTATTATCTGGTAGAAAAAAAACATGCTTGACTATACAGTATGAGGATAAGTCAGTTTCAAGAAATGAAATGACACATTACTGATTATATTTTATTTAAAACTAAACTCTTATTTCCATTCATCTTTCTTTAATACTTGCTCAATCTTAGGGTGATATGAACCATCTCACTCAGTACTAGTTCTTCACTTTCTAGGCCCACAAGAATACATCCCAAGAAAAACTTCTTAATCTATTTTAAGCAATATAACTTCAGCTGAAATGTAAATTATTTTCTTAGATTAACTCTTATCACCTTAGCAGGTCCTTGAGTGACTAGGTCTAAAGGACAGCTAAAAGGCTTTAGGCAAGGCATAAATTTCCATCCTGAGGCAAACAAGAAAAGGTGCATGGATGAAAATCTAATTCAAACAATTAACAGTTTCACAAATGATTCTGTGTCTAGCATCTTTTGGTTTAGACATACTCTCTTAGCAGTAGTAGCAGCAGTTACCAATATAGATTTGAAAAGAGTACATTAAATATACATAAGTAGCTCTTTAAACAAACACTCTGGTGACTTTCTGAACTAAGTAACCAACCACATCAACCCATTAATCAATTGATAACATTTGACTTCACTGAATTATCTCTATTGGTCCAGGAATTGATAAAAAACTTAGCCTTAGGCTCAGCTCTGCATATAAGTAATTATACAACCTTAGAAGAGTCATTTAATCTTTATAAATTTCAATTTCCTTCTCTGTAAAACAAGGGCCATAAGTCATTGATCATTAGTACCTTTTCAGATTTAAAATTCAAGAGGAATTTAAGAGTATTATTTTTACTAAAAAGCTGAAAAAATTTAAGGAGATATTAATTATAACTAAATCATATGACAAAGGCATTAATTGAGTTCATTCATAATTCAAACTTGTGATAAACTGTAAGCTCTCATTTTCAATATAGGATAAAAAAATTTCTATAAGCTTTTTAAAAAATAATCATTTTTATAATAACTAAAATTTAATATTAATGTGTTAAGGGAAAAAAATCCCACAAAACTTCTAACTAGTGTTATGAATACATGTTCATTGGCACAGTCCAAAATTGTCAGGTGCTATCTAGATTTTTACATTCATCACAGTGGACAGTGAGTGAATTTTAGTTATTTTCCCCTTGTTCTCACTGCTAGAGTCAGCCATATTGATCTATGCAAAACACCACATTAACTTAGATATGACACAATCATTACTAAAGCATGGGAGGTGTGAATCAAAGCAAAATTTGCCCTGGAGAGAGTTAAACAGTCAAGAAAGACTTTATTCAAGACTATTGAAATAGGGCATAGAGGCCAAAATTTTGAGCTCAACTTCGCCGAAACAAAAAAGCTAGAGAGTTTTTAAGATCTGGGACAGGGAGATTATAAGCCATCTGTGTTTAATAATTAGTAATATTACTAAACATTCTGCTATCTTCATCACAGGGGGTCATGTTACAACTTAGAGCAAGGCACTGACTCTCTCATAGAAAATGGGATGGAGAGGTGTTACCTTTGTTGATGATTCATTTCAAAGAGATTACTCTCAGTCCTTGAAAAAGACATTTCGGATTATAGAACTGGCAAGATTTTTTTTTTAAGATTTACATCTCAAAGGAATAGAGAAAGAAATTTACAAGTGTTCTAAAGAAACCTAAAGAAATGCAAAGAAAAAAAATAGATCAAGAACCTAGAGTTAGAAAAATCCTGTCTATAATTTAGTCAAACTGAGGAGAACATTAAGGCAATCTTGGTTGGGAAATACTGATTTAGCAGAAAAAAAAAAAATAGTACTCTAGAATCTATCGAGCTAGAATGGCAGGTTCTGACTACACACAGCTATATTTTCTGAAAATAGAATTTGATTTATGAGTCATCAAAAATTATTTTAAATCACCATAGCAGCATTCGTATCTCATTTTGTACGTTTATTGTACAACAGGTCCTTGAATAAAGTCATTTTGTCCAACATTGCTTTGTTACAACATTGATGAGATACTATAGGAACTTAACTCTTTTGTTTATATCAATTAGCTTTTGGTACTGTTTGGTAGCTAGTCAGACATTAACTACAGGGAACAAAGGAATAGGGGCCAGCCTAGAGACTGCCCAAAAATACCCCAATGGTAGTAGAATTCTGGGTATGCACATGCTCAGTAAGCAAAGAGTTATATAGCAATCAGGTTACAATCAAAATGACCTCATTTGCCAATCACCTAGGAATGCCCATCATGACCCAAATATAATTTAGACATTTCCACTCCTAGGGCCTTTTTTGTGGCCCCTTTTTATTAGTTATTATGGTTACAGCGCTCTGTTACAGCCCTTCACTGAGACCATGTGCCTCCTTGGGGCATTCAGTCTTTGTCTTTCTAAAATACACTTGCAATAATTTTTTTTAAATCTCACTGACCTGTGATTCTTCACTGCATCAATGAGGAAGAACTGAGGAAAAATGCTACCTACACTTCTGCACTGTTATCTTTCTCCTCCTCACTGCTGTTTGGGCAACACTGAACTCCAAACGGCCACTATGATAACAGTGAAGTTAGTTTTGTTATATGTTGTTTAGCTTAAAGTTGCAGAACCTGTCAATAACATTATTCAATGATGTTAAGTAAGGACTTAGTGTATTCACTTTCATTATGTGTATACTTTCTTGACCATGACCTTTTTCCATTTTCTTAGAATAGCTAATAAGTGTTAAGTGAGTTAGAAAACATTAACCCCATTAATTTATAGATAAGGGTGCCGAAGTTAAAGGAATTCACCCCACTGGCTTAAGCCACACATTTATAATAGAATGAGACTATAAGCTATGACTCATATCTCAGTATAAAGGGCTCCCCAATGTGGAGCATTGTTTGACAGTCTTGTACTGTGTATATGACTATGTATGTAAGTGATGTGTATAAACAAAATATTCAAAAATCTATTTCTAATTGATAGGAAACAAAATAATTTTCTAGGAAATATGATAGTTAGGTAGCTAGTCAGGCATGAGCTACAGGGGAACAAAGGAATAGGGGTCCAGCCTAGAGACCACCCAAAGAACATCTATGGTAGTTAGAAAATCCCTCCTGCATCCCCAGAGACAAAGGACAGGAGGACATAGCTTGTTTAATTTGGCTACAGAGCCTGCACAGAAAGTACTACTCTAATTTGCCTACAATTTAAGCCTTGTTATAATACTATGTTTATGCCTGGAAGTTCACGAATCTAATTATAACAGACTGAATTCTGGGTAAGCACATGTGCTCTAGGCAAAGAGTTATATAGCAGCCAAGTGTCAGTCAAATTGACCTCAGGTGCCAATCACCTAGGAACGCCTTTGTAACCACCCATCTTTGCTGTAATATAACGCAGAACTCCCCATGCCCCAGGGTTACAGCTCTCTATCTTCCTTGGCTGTAACCCACCTCCTCTCCCCCCAAACTGGGTGCATCTTCTTTTCCACCTGGTTAACCGGTTAGACTTGACCCGTCTTCTACCTCGAAATATGCCTTTAATAAATAATACTTCTCATAATTGTCACTGAAGGAAATTCATTTCTTTATCAGTGATAAGGACCAAGAGGTGTGTATTACTGGAACTCTGATCTCAATGGTAACATGATAACAGAAGGCTTAAAGACAAATATCTTGATTTAAATATTCTGTGGAGGCAAATACTTTTTGCCTTACTTTTCGAGATAGTGTAGTCAATATAAGAGAAAAATACATTTTTTGAGAGATAAAATAACAATTTATTTTAAAATATCATCATCTGTCCATACCATGATGAGAAAATACTATTACATGTTTGATTGAAAAGGAAAGACAGATAGCCATTTAGTTAATCAATGACAGCCCAAAGGTTTCTTCACTTTGAAGATTTGTTTTGTTTTTCTAACTGAACACCTATGATCACCAACAGAAGCTTGATTAAAATTCTCTGTAAAGGATTTGAATTTTCTTTTTTTAAAAATGAATTCACTTTGATCAGTTAAATATCTCAAGCCATTAAACTACTCTGCTGCCAAACCCCTTTTTGTTGTGCTAATGTTCTCTGTATTGGGGATGGCTGAGCAAAAAAATAATGATAAATTTCTACATGACTAGAGGCAGAAAGGAAATGTATATGAGAAGTCCTTCGTATTCTACCTCATAACAAGATTGTAAATTTTAGGCTACGCTAAAGAGAAATGCTGGTTGTGCTAGAGAGGATGTATCAGTATAATAGCAGAAGTTTATACTGACAATTTAAGTTGCTCCAGGTTTGGAAATCCCTAGCTCCACCGACAGCTTCATCTCAGAAGAGATATCAAAGTTGTGGAATGTGAGCAAACAAATAACAACATAAAATTCATTTTACTTACACTTGAAATAATAAATTTATGGGTAATGTAAGTACTATGAACTTTTTATCTACCAACGATGGAGCTACCAAACAATAGAAAATTAAAATCCAAATAATTTAATTTTAGAAAAGAAAATTCACTACAAGTGGAATATTTTTTACAGATTTTTTTTTTCTTTGCAATAAAGTTTTGAGACTATAGACCTTTTCTAGAGGGTTTATAAAATGAAAACAATATCTTCATGGTTAAAATTGTGTAATAATTATATAAAATTTCTGAATCTTATTCAACTTAGTATGAAGGCTGTTATAAACAAAAATATGTTTATTTGGCATTTAAGCCTGTTCTTTCACTGGATAAATTGAGAAATTAATTTATAATATAATATGAAGGATATAGTGTCATATTTGTAAAAATTAGTAGTTTAGATGCACACCCATATATTTTTCCAGCATAAAAATAATTTTGCAGTTAGATAACAAAAAACAGAGTCAGTTGACATTAACTTGTGATCCATTGAGCCTGAGTTGATTCTCTGTTGATAAACATTGTTCTAGATAACAGAAATATTTGAGAAAGGCCTACATATTGTGTTTGTATCAACTGAAACTACATATGATAGTTTGTTAATAAGGGTTAATAGAAAAGCTAAATGAGATGAAAGGATTCCAACAATTACATGGTTGATTTAAACAAAATGAAGATATCATATTTGTTTCTAAAAAGTAAATTAAGTGTGGAGAGGGGAGAAGGGAAGGGAGTGCTTATCTAAATGACCCATTTTGCCTGTATATTCTTCTAAAATCACTGGCTGCTTGTTCTACATTCACACTATTGCATATCTTTGTTTATCTGAGATTTGATACTTGCAATTTTTTATTCGATGCTGTAAGAATTATATTAATACCGCACTTATTTTTGGACTTATAATCAAAATACTTTTATTACATATCTAATATTAAAATGTTTCCGAAGTGCTAAAACAGCCTATACTAGATTAAACAATATTCTTCTCTATTGAATATAAAAAAATAAAAAATCTAATAATTTCACTGATAATGTGAAAGTTAAATATTGATAGTTATAAGCAAGCCATAATATCTAATAAACTAATTATTATGGTGATATTTAGGTTTTAAAATTTTGTTTATTCCAAATACTTTTTTCCATTAAAATAAGATAAAGAAAATTTCAACATAATTATTTTATATTTTTATTAAAGAATATTTATTTTTACTTTTATTATACAACAGTATATTGCATATTTACTCAAAAAATGATCATTCTCTTTTCTTTCCACTCCCACTCAAAACTAGTCCATAAGAACTCTTCTATTATCACTCATGGGAAAAGTTGTAAAGATTATAATAAAAATCTTCTAGAAAAACTGTGTCCATTTGTCATCAAGATATAAACTACTGTTAAAAGCACATGTATAGAAAAGCAAAGGGAGCATATAATATAGGTTTTTAATTTTGTAAATAATTTTATAAAAATGTATTATATATTTTATTCAACAACACCTATATTCTGATATATGACTTAGAAAAACTCTAAGTAAAGAGCATCGGATTGCATTTAAATAGAATCTAAAATTTTCAATATGTTCCTGATAACTTTATGTTATTGATAACACTTTCAAATTTACAAAAACTTTTTTCACAAAATTATTCAAACATCATGAAATAATCATTAGTTATTTCGTTGAAATTTAAATGTATACATATTCTTATTTATTTATCCAAATTCAATCTTTATTTAGTTTTGATTACGTTCTAAAATTTTGGTTGACTTTCGTAAACTAATAGAAACAGGTAGAGTTGGGTTGATATGGGGTCATGGCTGGTATAACTATATTAAAAGACAACAGGAGAAAAATTAATGATATATACAACAATTTTATTGGTTAGATCATAGAGAGGAGTTGGCTGGAAGATGAAAAGTATTTTGGGGAATGGTTGAAAGAGGATGCTACTAAAGGGTCTTTCTCACAATAGGCTTTATAAGCTACACCAAATGGTGGACTTTATGTTAAGGGTAATGGAAAACTACTGAAGTGTTAAGCAAGTGAAATCTATGAGCACATTTCATCTTGAGAGTAATCATCTTGGCTGTAGCATCAAGAATGGATTTATGGAAGTAATAAGAAAGATGTGGAGGCTTCCTTAATTCTGGAGAGATATGATAGTGAGCGGATAGCAGTGGCCTGAAAGTAGAAATATAAAAGAGATATTTAGAAAATAGTAACTAGTGAGAGATTATATGGAGGAATTAAGTCAACAATTATTTTGACAGTTTACTGTTCACTAAGAACTGAGAGTACAGAAATGTGTTCAGATTTAGAGGGAAAAAATAACATCACGAGTGACCTGTTTGGTTCCTGTGGGCACCTTAAACTATGCAATTAGACATGAATTAAATGCACAAGAAATCTGGAATAGAAATAAAAGTTTTGAAACAAACACCCCATGGCTACTAAAAAAGCAATGATTTTTTCATCTCAAATTGCAGGACTCCCTTTACCATGTCTTGTAATGTAAACCTGGTGGATTTTTTTGTTTGTTTTTTGTTTTTCTTTTTTTAATCTGGGAAAGTCTTTATTTCTCCTTAATTTTTTCATTTTTTATTGTAGTAATGTGCACATATAAAATTCGATATCTTAACCAGCTTTAAATATACAGTTCAGTGACATTAATTGCATTCCTGTTGTTGTGCATCCCTTACCACCATTCATCTCTAAAACTCTTTTCATCTTGCAAAAGTCAATTCTGTATTCATTAAACAATAATTCTCCATTTCCCCTTACCCCAGGCCCTGGAAACTACCATTCTACTTTCTGTCTCTATGGTTTTGTCTACTCTAAGTATCTTATGTAAGTGGAATTATAAGTATTTGTTTTTTGGAACTGGCTTACTTTAAGTAATATTACATCCTTAAGGTTCATTCTTTTTGTAGCATATGTCAGAATTCCTTTCCTTTTTAAAGCCGAATAATATTCCATAGTACTGTTGTCCATTGGTATCTGCAGAGTATTGGTTCCAGTACCCCCGCTTAGACATCAAAATTTGCAGATGCTGAAGTCTGTTTTCAAGCCACTATGTTTGTCGTAATTTGATATATAGTGATAAAAAATTAATATATGTCTCTATCTCTCTATCCTTCTTTCATTCTTTTGAATCTTAAGTGCAGTGAGATTATCTTAATTTTTTCATGCCTGAAATTGATGTTTTATTCACTTGGTTTCCGTTTTCCTTCAAATAATCTAGTCAGACTATGTAATATGAAATTCTTGCTATATATACCATATACATATAGAAGAAATAACATTTTATTTTTAAAATTTTATTTTGCAGTTCTCAAACTTGATAAAGATCCAGCCATACAGATGAGAGAAGGGAAGAAGAAGACACAATTTATCAATATCAGGAAGAAAAGAGGAGACATCACTACAAATCCACTGGACATTAAAACAACTTAACTTATCTAATGTAAAGTCTTTGGTTAACTATACAATAACAAAGACAGTGTGGTATTAGTCTATATGAGTAGACATATAGACCAACTAAACAGAATAGAGACTCCAGAAGTTATCACATACAGATTTTCAATTGAATTTAGATAGAACTGCTAGATATCTAAAGGAAAAAGGATGGTCTTTATCACAATGGTACTGGAACAATTTCTCACATGAGAAAAAAAATGAACATTGATTCTTAGTTTATACTGTATACAAATATATACATATACATTATGTATGCCATATACATAAACTTAAAATGTATCATTTACCTAAATGCATAAGGTAAATGAAGAAAGTTTAAAAAAAGGAAAAGACTGGAAGAAAATAATTTCAAACACCTATTTTATCATGAATTTACATTCAGAATATATAAAGAATTCTTATAACAAAATAAAAGTTCAATTAAAAACGGGCAACAAAATTGTACAGATACTTTAAGAAAGAAGTTATACAATTGTTACATAATCATATGAAAACATGCTCAACATGATTACTCTTTAGGAAATACAAATTAACAACTATTATGAATTACTGTTACACAGTCACTAGAATGGCTAAAATTAAAATGACTGGCAATACCAAATGTTGAAAAAAATGAAGAACAACTAGAAATTTAATATATTGTGGATGAGAATGCAAAATGATTCAAAAATTTAAAAAAATAGTTTGGCAGTTTTGTTTAAAGTTAAACATACATTTACCATAGAACGTAGCAATTCCACTTCTAGGTGTTTACTCAAGAAAAACAAAAATCTATGTCCACCAAAAGGCTTGTACATTAATGTTTATAGTCACTTGATATATTTTGCCCCTCCTCCCAATTGAAAACAATACAAATGTCCATCAACTAGTGAACAATACCACAAATTCTGAAATACTGTAATATGGATTTAGCAGGCAGCTTCTAAGATGGCCCAAAATAATCTTCACCTTTTGTTATCAACAACCTTATGTAATACCTCTTTTTGTGTAACTTGCTTCTAAGCAATAGAATATGGTAACAGTGAGAGGATGAAACTACAATGTTTAAGTTACAAGACATTTTAATTTTCACTTTGCAAGCAGTCTCTCTACCTCCTCCTCTTATTGGCTTTGATGAAGCGAGCTATGTTGGAGGGTTCTACATGGCAAAAAATCAGAGAAGTCTTCCTCCAATAGCCATCAAGAAAATGAAGCCCTCAGTCCAAGAACTATCAAGGAACTGAATCCCACCAACAACCAAGAAAATAAGATTGAAAGATCATTTCCCAGCCCTGGAGAATGTCTTGACTACAGCTTTATAAAAGATCATGAAACAGAGGGCCAAGCTAAACTGCTCAGATTTCTGACACAGAAACTGTGAGATAATAAATATGTGTTGTTTTAAGTGAAATTTTACAATAATTAATTGTGCTATAACTTTAAACTTTTGGACTTCTGATTAAACCACTTAGCATGTACTCCTAAAAGTCTGTGAATAATGTACATTATCTATGATTCATTTTGATTTAGGTCATTTTTTTTATCTATTAATATTTGTTTAATAGATGTTTTGATTAATGCCTAAATGTTTGTCATAACACTGGTTTAATGTACCTTTACCTGAAATACCTAAACTACCCCCAGATCTATCATACAGTTCAATTCCCAGAGCATTTTCCATTAGCGTGATACTTTACATCTGTTATGGAGTCATGTCCTGAAAAATGTTTTCTATTTTCATTGTTTAAATGCACACTGAACAAGATATAGTGATCCAGATGATGTATGACTTAACTTGAATCAATGTACTTCTTCCTTTGGGGTGTCTTAAATATTTTTGTTCAATAGTAATTAACTCCTGTTACTATTGCACAAAATCTTCCATACGTAGGGTTCTGAATTGCTATAGCATTGCTTTAAGGAAAGAAAATCACAAGCTCAGTTATCCAAAATTTGCTTGATAAACAAATCATTTCTGATAAAACAATTTCACATATAATTTGAATTACAGTTAAAATTTTAACTTTCTTGAGTCATCTGGTTCAACATCCTGATGGAAAATTATGTTCAGTAATAACTATAGCAATTAGCATATTGGGCACTCAGTATGTATCTGTTGAATTCAATCAAATTGATTTATCTTCTTTCATAGATTCTTTTTCGAGTAATATTTTCTCATGACAGAATAAACCATTTCACTGAAGCATTATGCACTGCAAATTGTCCTAAGAATATAAGAAACATTTCTATTTCAAAAATAGTGACATATATAATATATTATAGCACAGATATTGAGAAGAAAACATTTTATCAATGAATATAAAAAAGCAATTTTAATAAAACTAACAAATATAACATAGCAAATGGATTAACATTCTACTAAAAAAAGAGAATTACTTACAAATATAAATTTTTTAGGTTATCAATGATTTGAAATTTTACTTCTCTTAATTATTACTGATTGTAAACTTAAATGTATATTTTATTATATTTGGTTACATTAGTAGACAACTTTGGCCCAAGAGTCCCAATCTTTTAACAATCACTGGGACTACCTTCTTTGCTTCCAGAGATTTTAGACTGAAATTTCTCCGAGTTCTTCACACTCCTATGTAGATAAAAATGTAATCCACCTTTAAACTACTTCCTCAGTTATTGAACAAATAATAATAGCAGGATCAAATCCATGGAAATGTCATACCCCAGTTGAGCAAATTTAGCTATTAAATAACAAATGATTGGCCCCATGCCAGGCCCTGGCCAACGTATTTAATTTTTGTGTCACTATCAATATTTGTCTTTTCTTTCAAATCCCTAATATTGAAGTTATTGTTTTCTTTAGGAGTTAGAGAGTTAGTCTTCCTTGTTTCTCTCCCTATATTATTATTCAATGCTGTATAGAAAAATACTTCTTTTTGTAGACATGACCGGTCGAGCTCCCTGTGGAAAAACTGTCTTCCTCTCTGGTTGAAGTCTTTTCTTTTTCATTTGTACTTTGCATAATGTTTGGTTGTAGCTGTGAAGGACTTGGAGATGCCTCACAGAGAATAATGCTTAGTCAGAACAGAGTGTAAGGCATTGGTTCCTAGCACTATAACTGACTAAAATTTACTAATATATGTGTTTTTACCAAATAATATAAAACTTCATAATTTAAAATCTAGTATGTTTGTGTTTTACTTCATTCACTATTACAGGCAAATTAAGTCACTATAATGTGTACCTATGAAACCAGAAGGGTGAACTTGTGAAAAATAGAAGCAAAAAGTATATATAAATACTACCTGATCCAATTACCTAAAAAACATAGTAAATGTTCTCTTTAAGACTGGATATGACTAAACTTTATTAGACTTGAACTGTATTCTGGGTAATTGTCCAGTAATAACCTTTGCTAAATTATACGAAGTCTTTACTTAACAGAGAACACAGACTCCCTAGTTTCTAATATTATCATCATTCAAGATAATGAGTAACACAAAGCATTCTATTACCAATCTAAAAGCAATAAATGTCAAAGTAAAGAAGTATGCAATATTCTGGCCCGAAAGAACAAAGGACAAAAGTAATGATAATACCTCTTTATATTTGCAGTTTATTATATCATGCATAACAAATGATGCTGTAATTGTAGACAGTGTTATTTTAACAGTTTATAAGGAGAAGGTAGCCGGGTAGATGAGAGTGTGTTTTGACTATTGCTGTGAAAAATGCTTTACACTTCTTAATTTAAAATATCCAGCAAGAAGAGGATATCATTTCAGAGTGCATTTAATTTTTGTTCTCCTTTGAATTATATAAGCTGAAGATTTCAGTGTTTGATTTCCCATCCAATTCACTGTATCTGTGAATTCAAGGTAATTGAAACATAGAAACTAATACAATATATTTCTTTTCAACTAAATCATCATCAGAACGAACGGGGAGCAGATAAATAGTTTAACTGGTCATTTCAAACTTTCTAGTGGAAACCAATATTGGAAAAGCAAATATGTGTTAAGCAAACAAAATCCTGTTTCCTTAGTGAATGATGAACCATAAATATGATGTTTTATCTTACAACATTATAGCTAATAATGTGTCTGTGTCTTTGTGAGATCCTGAGATTTCAAGACTGCAGAGAAAGGCCACTGGGGCTACAAATGAGAAGATCTTGACTCAAGTACTGTAGACTTCTCCCTTGACTAATAAATAAAACTGTTTTTTAAATATATTTTTCAATGGGAAAGAAACTTGAAGATCCTGTAGTCCACATAAATTATATAAAATATAAGGATAGCTGGGACGTTCTAACTTATTTGAAGTTTTTCACACAACTTTTGCTCTTTAAACTTATCCTCTTAAATTTATCCAGAGACACAGGGTGATGTGTAGGTCCTTTGTAGATAAAGTTTACTGATATTTGATGGAAATCTCTCCTTTCCATTAAGCCTTCAGGGGCATTCTTTAGCAGCAATACTATCAGCCTCTGTCTTCTTTAGTCACTGCTTTGCCTCTGGACTGCACATCACTGATAAATTGGAACAATATAATCCTTTAAGTACAGCATAATCTGGAGAGATTGAAATTCTTAGTTTTTTTCTTTTTTGTCCACAAATATAATTATCTTTGTAATCTGTGCCAACAATGAACAGCATCCGTAAATTGTTTTTGATAGCAATAAAATAAAATATATTTTCCCCTTGATAACATATACAAGTGGTCATAATTTACATGAGAGTGATTAAATTCAGTTTGTAAAGAAATCACTGATTGTCACTAGAAAACTCACTAAGAGAACAGAAACATTTGCTTTATAGTAATTGCATTTGTTCAACCCTATGTATGTAGATTCTTTTAGGTACCCTCCCAGCTAGATTTGTATGTAAGTTCATGCCTCACAACTTCACAAATGCTCTGTTTTCAGTTAGCCAATCCCTGCCAGCCTTGCCCCAAGTACTTTTCTATATCAGTTGGTAAGTGATATTTTTGCACTTCTTTATGCATTAATGTCATCTTGTGAAGAAGTAATGCTTTCTTTAAAAATATCATGAGTGAATAATATGTCTTCACAGTTAGTATACAAATATATATTACACCTACATTCGGAATACTATTTTGAGTAATATGATCACTTCAGTCTCAACATAGTTGCTATATGGAGAATATTTTTCATCAGTGAATTTTGTTTTGGAATTAATGGGATAATTTCTTTATTCTTAATCTTAGGAGGAGCAGAATGGTCTATATAGACCAGAAACTTCTAAAGTAAAATACTTATGAAAATAATATGTTTTTATTTTTATTTCAGCCAATCGTTAATGTAACTTTTTAGGACAAGAATAATTTAAAGGTGTCTTTGGGGGACATTATTATTTACTGATTGGATTTGCTACAAAATTCAATATCTTTGCTTTTCCCTCTTTGACTCCTTTTAAGAAAAAATGTTTATCACATGAACTATGTATGAACTCTTAAGTCTTCGGAATGATTTTATTGAAAGGGGACGACATAAGCCCCAAATGGAAAGCTATTTTTAGAAAATAATATAATTTTTGATTGCTTTTGTATTTTATTCAACAATAAGGTTAAGTCTTAAAAAATAAAGATTGTAATTGAATCAGGAAAAAAAAAAAAAAAAGACTTAAGAGGTTCCAGCAAAGAAAAATGTTTACTTTGAGTAATCTGGAAGACTGAAGCTTAAAGATTCATACATGTACATATATACATATATTTTTTCAAATCGTTCAAGGTCAGACACTGGAAATAAAACCCAGTTTTGTGTAAAGTCAACATCTCCCTTCTAAGCATGACACAACACCGCCACAAACCATGTTATGTATAATTTTATTTATATTCCTGAAGGCGTGAGTCCCCAAACATGGAAAGAGCATAATGTAAAAAATTGAATGTCAACTGTAATTGGAAAATAAAAATTAAAAGAGAAAAATGTTTACTTTGAGTAATCTAGAAGATTTTTAAGACTATTCATCTTTGGCAAGTACAGTCTGAATTAAACCTGATGTTTACTTTTGATGCTATCAGGTTCTTATTTAGTCATCTGTGAGATTTCTTCCAGCAGATTCCTTTTCATCTAACTGTGACTTGAAAACAATCTGATAAACTTATTTAGAAATTAATGATTGAAATATTGCTTAACATTTTTATTAAATTGAATTTGCTAAATAACCTTTTAGCAAATATTCTCCTGAAGTATAAAGTTTTATTACTCCATCTTTTCAGAAAACCATCTTTGTGGTAGAATTATTTTTAACGCTAAATAAAGTCTGCAAGGTATTTGGGGTTGCACATAGAATGATTCCTTTTCTAAGACCTTAAAATTATACCATATATATGTCCTACTTAGAGTATAATTTGCTTTTTACTGGATATTTCTCACTTGGCTCTGAGTTCATTAATGGCAAGAATCTACATCTTTTACATATTGTATCTAATACTTGGAACCCACAAATATTGTGTATATATTTCTCTATATAACAAAAACAAAGGAAAATTTTAGTCATTCGAGATTAATGTGCTTCCTATGGCTAGATAGAGTAACAATTCAAGACTAAACAAAATATATTTGATTTAGGGAATGTTGTGTTTAATTGAATTTTTAAGTTGTAAAGCTGAACCTGAAATAATTAATAACACTGAGCTAAACCAATAATATTTGACCCAATACTTCTTTATAATAAAACTACTAATTTATAATTTCTCTAATTACAAAGGGTCAAATTCTTAAATATTCAGATAAAATTCTGTGATTATTACAGGAGTTCAGAATAAGTTCTTGACAGCCAAATTTAGCCTGGTGAATTTAATTAAAATTCATAGCCCATTGTAGTACAGTCATTATTTGGAAGGATGGAGGTAAGATTGCAGATCCAGACTTTAGCAAGATAGTCAAAATGAGAGGGGAATAGGTTTGGTAATAAAGCAACTCACTGATGATGCTACTTTAAGTGATTTTTAAATTCACTTTTAATGTTTCTGTAGAAAACAGAATGTTATTACATTCTTTCCTCCCTGAAGCTACCAATTAATTTGGCACTTGCACTTTGAATTAGCACAAATCTTCCATATTCCAACTTTAAAAAAAAAAACAAAACATTAAAGTTTAAGGCAATTTAAAAATATTCTTAACATTATCTTAAAAACTGTGTGTCTGGTACTTATTACTGTCCTTTCTATTTGTCTCAAGATTTTGTTACAAAAGTAGAAAATTAATTACATTTGAATAAATTCATTCTATGGTTTTCATGGAATATCCAAAACTGCATTTGCTTCAGGCCATTTAAAAAAAAAATTTACAACAAACGCCAACTTTCTCTCAGAAAATACAATGCATGTTTTAAAAAAATGAGCAATTTGTTGGGGAAAACCAACATGTGTGTTATTTCTAAACCAAAACAAACAAAACAGCTAAATATTATTTGTTAATTTCAATTGAGTAATAACAGCTGTAATTTACGAAATACTTATTTGGTGCTAGACAATTACTATACATATTACCTGGAAACATAAGAACTATTTTCCTTGTTTTACAAATAAGAAGACTGAGGCTTAAAGATACATACATGCACATATATACATATTTTTTTTTCAAATCGCTCAAGGTCAGACAATGGAAATAAAACCCAGTTTTATGTAAAGTCAACATCTCCTTTCTAAGCATGACATGACACTGCCACAAACCATGTTATGTATAATTTTATTTATATTCCTGAAGATGCGAATCCCCAAACATGGAAGGAGCATAATGACTCAGGAGTTAAAAACCCTAAGGGAAAGATGTCCTAACAAATTACCTGTGAGGAATATAATGTGACTTTAGAATGGTATTTGAGAATCTATTGAGAGAAAGAAAAAATTCGCTTTTTTTCGCCTTCTCTGTACTTGTTAGAAGGTGAATCCAGACTGATTTTTCTTGAAGTTAAAAGCCATCGAGCATTTTAAATTCAATAAATAATATTATTAACAATAACGATTTTTAAAAAGTTAAGAAAACATACTTGGCTTAACAAAAAAGCAAATAATATATAGATTTGTCTGGATATTATGCAAGAGAATGCTAACATCAGCCTAATATATATTATCTTAAATTTTGTGAGTTAAAGATCTTTTACAAAAATGAAATTGCATGTACCATTGTACCAATATGTACAATAATTTAAAACAGAGTTTTGTTTGAAGGATGAGGTGCTAGACTACCATCTCTCTATAATGATTGGGGGATGAGAATGTCTCTACAAAATCACTTGATATTTCACATAAGAATTGTTTAAGAATCCTTGAGATAGATTTTCGAAATGTAAATTTGCAATACCCTAAGGGTGTATCTGTCACATTTTAATTTTCTCTATAAGGAAAAAAAATAAAAATGGTAAGATAGCAAAACTTCTGTGTTCTATTAAAAACAATGAAGATCAAATCTTCATTAGGCAGCTTATATTCAATAATTAATGTGAATTCTGGATAGAGTCTCAAGACTGGGAGAAAAAAGGACTGTGAAAGGAAGATTTAGAAAGACAAGATGCATCTCTGGGACTAAGATGATGAATCTTCCCAGGAAATAAAAACCTAAAAACAAACAAAGTAATAGACCACTTGGTGAACTTCTTCTAGTGCCTCTAAGTTTGTTTCCTTTGCAGTATCTCTTTATTAGGTTGGATTCCTTACAGTTACCATGTAATGTTTTCTTTCTTTAAAGTATTTAGACAGGTCTATGGCCATGCTACCCTGAACAAGCCTAATCCCATCTGATCTTGGAAGCTAAGGAGGGTCGAGCCTGTTCAGTACTTAGATAGGAGACCACCTAGGAAGACCAGATGCTGGAGACATAAAAAATTAAAAAATAAGGGATTGTAAACTGACAAGTTTCTTTCAATCTGTGAGGTCAACCAAGGGTTGCTTCTTTTTTTAAAAAAAAAAAAAAAGTATTCAGACAGATTAATTTATTTGGTATCTTAAGGAGAAAAGCTTGGACAATTGTACTAGTTTTCTGTACCACCATAGCACATTACCACAAATTTGGCAGCTTAAAAAAATACAAATTTATTTTCATATTATTCTGAAGGCCAGAGCCCAAAATCAATTTCACTGGGTCAAAGTCAGTGTTGACAGGACTTTCTCTTTTTGGAGGTTCAGGGGAGAATATTGTGTCTTTGCTTTTTCTAGCTTCTGGCAGCCACCTGCATTCCCTGACTCTTGAATTCTTTCTGGAATAACTCTAACCTCTTGTTTTGGTCATCATATTTCCTACTTCCTCTTGTGTAGTCAACTTCCATCTCCTTGCTTTCCCCTTATAAGGCCACCAGTGATTACATTTTGGGCCCATCTGGATAATCTGCGATAATATGTCTATCTCAAGATTCTTAGCTAACCCATAGTCTGCAGTCTTTTGCTATATAAGGTAATACTCATAGGTTTTGAGAAAGAGACTAGAATCTCATTAGTCTGAATTGTGTTATGTGCTCAATTGTGAGCAATCATTAACAAGGGGCTTGGTATTGTTAGGTAGCTAGTCATATATGAGCAACAGAGGAACAAAGGAATAGACCGCCCAAAGAATGCCCTATTGGTAGTTAAAGAATTTCTCCTGCATCCCCAGAGACAAAGGACAGGAGAGTCATAATCTTAGCTGGTTCAATCTGGCTACAGACACCTGCACGGGAGGTACTACCCTAATTTGCCCACAATTTAGGTTTCATTATGATACTATATGCCTGGAAGTTCATGAATCTAATTATAACAGACTGTGTTCTGGGTAAGCACATGTGCACTAGGCAACGAGTTATATAGCAGCCAAGTGTCAATCAAAATGACCTCACTTACCAGTCACCTAAGAACACTTTTGGAACCACCCATCATGGCCCTAATACAACGCAGACATTTCCAATTCCGGGAGTCTTTTGTGGTCTTTGTTGTTGTCGTTGTTACAGATCTGTTATAGCTCTCTGCTGAAATCATGTGCCTCCTTGGGGCATGTTTTGTCTTTCTAAAAGCTAAGATATACTTTCAATAAACATTGTCTAAATACCACTGACCTGTGATTCTTGACTGTGCGAATGAGGAAGAACAGAGGAAAAAGGTTAACTACACTTCTGCACTGTTATCCCCACTCCATGCTGCTGGAACAACACTGAGATTCAAATCGCCCTAACGGTAACAATCCGATCCTGAGATTCAGTATGACTGCTGGAGCTAAAAGCTAAATCAGCCTCATCTGCTACATGTGCTATGTTGGGCAGTAGTAGACATCTGAGGAAGTTGGACATCTATTAGTGAGACAAAGAAAAGGGGAAATAAATTCTATACAGTTAACCAGAAACATCCACTACGAGAACCCCACAAATGGGAGTTATTGCAATGAAGACATTTATTAGGAAGCGTATGAAGAAGAGGAGGAAGAGAAGATGGAGGAGGAGATGGAGGAGGAGGAGGAGGAAGAGGAGGAAGAGGAGGAAGAAGAGGAGGAAGAGGAAGAGAAGAAGAAAGCAAGTTGAAACTTTGATTTAATAGTCCAGTTGTATTAGTCAATAGACAGAAAGAATTAGTAAAGAAAGTGTTATAATGGCTTTTAAAATCTTGAGGAAAATTATCTTTTACTCAGTTCTGGAATAGGACATGACTTCCATGAAATGGTGAAATTTACTAACCCAATGCAATTGCCTACAATGTTTGAGCTGAAATATCTTTCTTTTCATCTAAGTTACCACAAGATCTCCATCAGATTATTTTTTAAGATATTACATTTTGTTATATCCTGCCACAGTATCTACATTTTCCAGTGTTCCAATTTTGACCCACTAATCTCAATTTTCATATTTTTCTTGGGGGGATTGCCTGCATTTTTGTATATTAAACAGACATTGTGTGCTTATTGCCTAAATCTATTACCTCCAGCTTCATTCTTTTACCTTTATTTCAAACACATCTATCAAATCACCTACTGGAATTTTTCACCTGTCAGAGGTATGGACATATCGAAGTGACCAAATTTGAACACATCATCCTCGCTCAACTTGTTTTTAGTGTATTTAGTGTATTTTAGTGTATTTAGTGTTGACTCCCCACAGAAGAATGAGTTAATACAGTGAAAAAAATATCCATAAAAGGTTGTTGACTTTATGTAGGCCAAGAAAAAATAATCATTAACTATATTCAATCTTTCATTTATTGATTTGCTGTGCCATAGGAATGTATAAACACAAATTAAGCTTTAGAAAAAGATAAAGAAATGAAAAGAACAGAGCATAACTTATGGAATGAGGCTTATTTTCTAAACCTGTTTCGAAAAGTGGCAGCTCCCAATTTCCATGGAATAAAGTAAGCTCTGATTATAATGTCCCAAATATTTTAGATTTCATTAACTAGAGTAATAAAACACAAATTAATCTAAGTCATTATAAAAAATTAAAAATTGACATTGCTAGAAAACACTAGATTTTTTTCTCTTTGTTTTTAAAATGTTTTTCTCCTCTGTATCTTGTTTATAAAAGCAGATGATACAGATAACCAAAGTGCTAATTCAGATTAAAAAGTAGGATTAATCAAAATTCTCATGTACTTTACCAAAAAAAAAAAAATTTATTAACAAGACTAATAAGCCAATAAATAAAATTTCCTTGTCACTTTTTTTTCCTGCTTCTCCTCCTTCACTGTTGAAATGACTCTTAGCAGTCAAAGGTTGGCATACAGGAAGAAGGGAGCTAAAATGGCTGTGAAGTTAGACTGCACCTGCCTTGTGGTTCCCATGGTAGCTGGCTGCTAGGGAGAATTCTCAAGCACAGAGCACCACAAAGCTGCTGCCTTGACATCCTTTCCAATTTGGGGAAGAATTAAAAACAAAGGTGAATGAATATAATTCCTAGAAATCAACTCTTGAGACAAGTCAGAACTTGAAAAAATGGAAGCAGACTCCATTTCCTTCTAAAGGTTTCTACTTCAATTTATTAAACTTGGCAATGAGTAATAAAGACAGAGTTATAATAAATTAATGATACACAAACACATATACATATATATATTATTGTATGTAATTTAATATTTAGTGTATATAAATAAATTATGGGCAACATGGATTTACATTTCACATTTACTAAAGTCTTTTATTTTACTGCAGCCTCTGCATCAAATGTTATCAGACTATATATCCTAAACTAGTTGAACTAAACATCCATTCAACAAACTGTGCAGGACATCTTGACTTAATTACTTTCCCATTGGTTCCTTTTTTGGTCAAGCAGCCATGCTCTCAGAAAATATTGTTTAATTGTTTAAGTGTATCTAAATACACTCAGAGACAGGAAATTATGTTAGAATTTAGGATAATGACAATAGCAAGAAATGACAACTGAGAGACTAAAAAAAGTAGAAAACTATGATATTAATTAAAAATAAATAAGAGACTTTATTCTATTTACATTAGCAGTTTTTAATTTTATACATCAAGGTCCCTAAGATATTCCTTAATTTAACAAAATATACTAACTTACTTGAATAATAAATATTTTGAATTCATTATATTCATTGATTCCAGATCATAATAGTGATAATCATAATAATAGTTAATATTTACAAGATGTCAGGCACTGTTTGAATGCTAATGTGCCTGTTATAAACTTTGAATCAAGTGATCTTTAACCACTGTAACGACTCTTTGTAGTAGGTTTATTAACATTCTTATTTATAAATTTAGGAAATTAATATAAATAAAAGTTAAGTAAACTGTCAGGAACACATGACTTGTAGGTGAAAAACTAAGGTTTTAAATTAAAAGAACATAGCTTGAAAGACCATATATAATCCTTACATTAAACTGGAGAATGAGATACAGTTAAAATAAAATGTAAAATTTATTTTATTTTTTTGAAAACTGATTTAAATAGAAATGCTCTTATATCACAAAAGATGTATTACTCTTTTTACATTATTGGCACCACATTAAAAAAAAAAAAACTCTGCTATGTTGAATCGCTTTAAAAAGGAAAGTTCATAAAACATATTATAGTTATAGATACAATCTTAATTAGAGTTGCGGGACTCATTTAAGATATTGTCAGTCTATAAATATAGTCAATTTAAGCCTTTAAAATGATATATTATCACTTCTGCTCTTAGTGTTTATTCATTAAGACACTTTTTATTCAACACTCATTATTTAATTATCAAATAATTACACGCACCAGGTACTGTGCTAGGAACTAGGTAGATGAAGAAAATTAATGACATATTCTCTATCTTCAAAGATTTCAGTCTAGGCTAGAAAGATAAATTAACAGATAGATTTACTTCTGTAAGGACAATGCATTCGTTTGTATGGGATATTAAGGGGAACAAGAGAAAGGATACAGGATCAAGCTTGGAAATGTGGGGGGAGGCAATGAAAAAGCCATCCTCTAGGACTTGGTATTTAACCTGAGTAATAAAAAATAAAAAAGAGTTAACCAGACCTAATATGGTTGTAAAGAAGAAAGGCTTTATGGGAAAAAGATACTAAAGCATGGAAGCAAGGTAAATAATTTGCCTGAAGTGAGTGTTGTGAAGTAGAGATCAGTAGGAATGACAGTGGAGGTGTAAGCAGTCAACTTGAAAATCATATTAACTGTCTTGCTTTTCATTCTGTAGCTGAGAGGGAGTCTTTGGACAGATTAGATATGGAAGTGACACAGGGCAATGTGAAATTTGGAGACAGGATTTGAAGAAGACAAACATCAAAGCAGAGAAGCCAGTTAAGGGGTTTGTTATAGAAGTCCATGAAGAATCCACGAGGAAATAAAGTAGGGTAGTGTTATTAGGATTAGAAAATGAGGAATAGATTAAAGTAATATAGAGAATATATTAGTCAGAATTTTAAAATTGATTAGGTATGTGTTCAAGGGAAGAGGAGTGGAATCAAGACTTTCAGGCATATTTCAAAGCCTGGGTGGAAGTATATAGAGACTGGAATTATATTCTTTTCTTATGTGTTTACATCCCTCCCAGATGACTATGTGAAGCCTCCATATGCTTGTAGCACATTTTTAAATAACCTCTTAATCACTTTCGAGGGCTACACACATAAAAACAATATAACACAAACAAGGATTTTTAGCTTTTTCCATATCATTATCTGAATAGACTAAGGAGTACATTTTTCGATTTGCAAATTATTATGAGATTTTGTATTTTATTTATCCATAAAGGGAAATATAGGTGAGACTATTATTTTAAAGGAAGTATGTTTTAAAGGAGGTGGCTGGAATTATTTTGACATATTGGGGTGGTGTTGGTTATCATTTCACAAAGTTTGAACCATAGTAGACACTAAAAAAAAAAAAATGAAGACAGAGTGGTATTTAGATAATGAAAAATAATGCAACTAGAAAATGGAAAAACTTTGAGATTATAAACATTAACCAAGGCAGTTCATCACACTTAAGTGATAAATTTGTTTTACAGAAATCCATAAGATTAAAAAAAAATGAAAAATGGCTTACTGAACAATGTAACCTTGGAAAATCAGCGAAGTTCAGTGCTGTATAAATAAATATATAATAAAGTAATGAAGTAACTGATGAAATTACTTACTTTTGAATGAAACAATTTATTATTTTGAGTTATGCTTTAATTCATATTATTAATCTATTGTCCCTCAGTTCCAAATCTAGTCTAGTTCATTTTGTTTTCTCATGCTGAAGCTGAGAACCCTACAAATGTCAATTCTTCTTTGCCACTTGGCCTTTTATTATATTCTGCTAATAAAGGGCACCTAAGACAGACTGAAAAGCAGGAAAGGGGGAAGAAGTTTTGTATTTTTGTTGCTGCAAAGCTTAACTTTGCCAGAGTTCAGTAGTTTCTCACAGCTTCCAACTTTATTTATTTATTTATTCATTTTGGTACTCTCAGAACCAGTCTCCTTGGGTCCACAAAGTATCTGTACTGACTAGGTCATAGCTCACAAATCAGCCTTAATTCTAGCTCCTTTGTTCTCTAGGCCTATGAGTGAAAGCTATATTCTGTAGTTAATAATTCTAGGTATAATAAAAGTCAAGAAAGTAAGATACTCTTTGCTCTTTTATCTCTCTAAAATTAGATAAATATTTTCTTATATTTATTTTTTCTATTTATACATCTGTATGATCTCTGGTCTTCTGACTAGACACTGTCTAATATAAGAATTATGTTTTTTATGGTCTGAGCCACCTATTTTTTTTTTTCATTTATTATATATAGGATAATCAAAATTGTATTAAACATAATCCTTGGTCCTTTATACTCTCAGTATGGTTTCATTCATAGTCTATTTTCATTTTGTTGATTTTTTAATTTCATTATTCTCAACAATGTAATCAGCATTTATAACTCACCATCTAATAGAGAAATGGCTGGTCTTTTCAATAAATGGTACTAGGTCAGTAGGAAATTTATGTGGGGGAAAAATGTATTTTAACTTTTATGTCACACCATATACAACTGCAGATATAAGTTTAATGTAAAAAATAATATTTTTAAAGAAAATTGTAGCAAATTATTATTTGATTTTGGAGAAAAATATGTTTCTTAAATAAAAAGAGAAATCAATAATCACACAAGAAAATTTTGCAAATTGGTAAAAATGAGATATTTGATTGCTAAAAACATCATTAAAAATGTCAACAGGCAACACACAGAGTAAAAGTAAATATTTGCAGTACATATTTGTGGCAAAGAACTCATATCTATATACAAAAATGAACAAGAAAAAAACAGAAACCTAATAGAAAAATGGCATATTTGTGTATGCATTTCGGAAAGATTATAGCAAACAAACAATAAATGTATGTAAAGTTCAAGTTTTTAGTGAAAAGGAGAATGCAAATTTAAACCATAAAGTGTTAAAAAAAAATGGAAACAAACAAATATTGGCACAGATATGGTGATAGTGGAGCATTTAAGTGTAAATTGCTAAACAGTTTTGAAAAACTATTTGGCAAAATAGGATCTCCTAAAGTTGAACGTTTTTGGACTCTATGACCCAGCAATTGGTCTCCTAGATATATGTTCACCATATACACATGTACACATGTTCACAAAAAACAGCTACTAGCATTATTTGTACAGGCATTATTTATAATAGCTTCAAATTGAAAACCAAGTAAAAGTCTATTTACAGTAGAGTGGACAAATAAATTTTGATATACCTTCACAAAGAAAATGTGCAGCATAAATTAACTGTTTGCAGAGAAAGACAAATAACATATGATTTCACTTATATGTGGAATTTAAGAAACAAAATAAATTAACAAATAAAACAGAAACAAACAGATACAGAGAACAACCTGATGATTGCCAGGTGGAAGGGGGTTCAAGGAGCTGAGTGAAAAGGTGAAAGGGTTAAGAAGTACAAATTGACAGTTATAAAATAGTCAAAGTGATGTAAATTATAGCATAGAAAATTCAGTCGGTAATATTGTAATAACTTTATATGATGAGGCGGTACTAGACATTGGGGGATCACTTTGTGCATTATATAAATGTTTAACTACTATGCTGTACACCTGAAAGTAATATAATATTGAATATCATCTGTAATTGAAAAATTAAAACAATTTTTAAAAGAATTAACCCTTTAAAACTACACTTCAAAAATATGAATTTATCTCACAAATTTAATGTTGAGAAGAAAAAAAGATACTAGAGTACATACTGTCTGATTTCAGTTATGTAAGTTATACTAAAACAAGCAAGAATTACTCTGTGATGTTAGCAGTTGGGATAAGTGGTTACTCTTGATGGAAGTGGGAGATAATGACTGAAAGGAAACAGAAGGAGGATTTCTAGTTTACCCTTAATGTTCTGTTTCTTGGACTGGACGTTAGTCATAAGGGTGTGCTTAGTTTGTAAAAGTTTATGGTGCTATACATTTGTGAAAAGTGTACTTTTTCATAAATATTTTACATTTCAATGCAAAGTTCAAGAAAATTAAGAAAGCTAGATATTCATCATGCAGAATCCTATGTCCCATTTTTTACGGGGTTTTATTTGCATTTCTATGTATTGCTAAAGAGTATTTTTAAGAATACGTAAAGTTATTAGTTTTTAACTTTATAAAAGGATACTATGTTTTATATTTAATGGCTGTTGAGATTCATTTTCTTTTCCCATATGATATTATATTGTTAAGATTCAAATTTGAGTACTAAAAATGGCACTACACAGCACCTATGAGTGTGTGTACTTATATAAACACATGAGTTTGTGCTTTGCAATCTGATTCTGTAGGTGCATTGTTTGATGGCATTATTAGAAAACTGGTTGTTCACATACTTTCTATCTGATGACTGTTCAAGTTTAGCTACATATCAATATTGAAAAATAGTTTTGAATTTAAAATGCTATAGTTAGTTTCCAATTTTTTACTAGCATTACTTTTTCATCATGGACACCAATATACACAGACAAATGCACATTCATTTTTTCGGACATAATATTTAGACTTTCATTGATTATAATTACTAGATATATTGAGGGACATAATTTGACTTATGGTTTATATAAATTCAAGCAATGTCAAACATGTCGAATTAGATTATAGTATACACAAAAACAAACTAATTTCTTAATTATAACAATTAATAGTGCTTCACTTTGCTTCTATGAGTCTTCTGAATATAATTTCTGAATAAGTGCAACCTTTTCAGTTACATAAGGATAATAATTATTTAAAATCATCATTAAAATAAAATATCCCTTAAAAAAGAAAAGAAGCTTTAACACAAGCATTTGAAATACAAACTTCACAGATAAGAAAATGATACAATTTAATCTGCCTTCAACATAATGGGTCCTGAACAAGGGCCTTAGAATAACAGAAAAGTTCTTTATTCCTAGCGGTAACATTTTCAAGGCTGATTGAAAGTGGAAATATTTTCCTTTGATGGGAATTAGTGTTCATTGGAAGATCTTTTACACCTGCAGAAAATGAAAACTTATATATCCTGTGGGGGTTTGTCTAAAATATTAAATTCATGAGAAAAAGCCTGAACGAAATATAGTTTATTTCACAGATCATTTTTATACAGAATTTAAAGTGAAAAAATCTTTGTCATAATTAAACCCACATCTGCCTTCATTTTGTCAATACAAACTTTCTATTTCCAAGTGAACAAAAATCCCAAAAATAGGTATAAAAAGAAGTGTTTTAATATTTTCTTAAATTTGTTCAAATCTGCATCAGAAAGACTCCTATTTAGGTGGCTTTTTAATGAAATTCCTATTAAGCCTTTCATAAAAATTCATATCAAATAATTTACTTACTCATTTTGGTAAAGCTTTTCCTAAGCGGATTTTTCTTTCCTCTGTTTTTTGTATCCTATTGATGATTAGTTCTTTTAACAAGGAAGAAAACTATTAAAATGTGTTTCTTTAAATTGTGCTTCAATTTTCTTCAAATACATAGAGAAGATGTATGTGATTTGAAGTATAGCCAGAGACCTGCTTTCCAACATATTTGGGTTTTCTAAGAGTCTTTAATTATTTTCCATTGGAGTCATGTCTTTAAATTACATCTCTGTTTTTAGAATAATGATAATACATGGTATAATAAATCATTAATGACCATTTTATTTATCATGTAAGCACTTAGTCAATTTGTATTACAACCTATTCCAACTCTTGGGTGGCAAATCTGGATATGATTTGACTTATATCCCAGAAGGAAACTCTGTTCATAATGCTAAGGTAACACAAAAGATCAGGTTGGCAAATAAGACTTATAAGAAATGAAGATCTTATCCAGTATCAATGTTATTAATACTTCAATGATACAAATGATTATGGGGCACAAAAAAGCAGGGAGAAGTCTGGGATAACAGGTATGCTTCCTTGCCTCATTAAAATGCACTCCAGCTCATGTTAACATGAGAAAATCTTAAGTGATTATGTAGCTATACTAATTACACAGAAGGGAGCCATTTTAACATGAAAGATCTTTATACTCAGCTAGTTCCATAGTTTATGTGACATTTTCAAGAAAGCCATGTTCTCTAAACTCATAGGTTCCATGTTTGTTTAAAATAAGTAATCCTAAACAGACTAGGCACATCCTGCTAAGTGTATTACATATCTAAGGACTCGGGATAGTATGTTTTTAGAAGGTTTACAGTGGAGTGGGGGTGTTAAAGGGTCTCCTTCCTTCTTTCTTTGCTGGGAGCATCTGCCCTTGTAAAACGACAAAATGGATTGAATGCTTATTGCTCATTATTTTTTCCCAAACGTTATTAGATGCAGAAGAGAACCAGTTGAAATAATAGGAGATGGTAGTAAAAAGAAATAGTTTACCTAGGAGATAAAACATCAAAATGAGGAATAAGGGTTTGGGAAGGAAAAAGGAAGTCACTTAGGTGACTTCAATTTCTACCCCAAAATCTACATAAAAACTCTTGCGATAGTGTCACCTCCTTGTGAAGAACTTTTCAGTGGCACATTTCAGTTTTATTACTTAAATTGCTCTAATTTGTTGTGTTGTTTTCTTGGTGAATATTACTTGGAATTTCAAATCCTACACCAGAGTACTAAAACAAGATGAAAATGCTGTACAAAGTGAAAATATTTTATTATATTTTGCCAGGTTGCTAGCCACTGAAATGATTGAGAACACTCTGTTATCACTCCCTTGAGAAATGATATATGTTGATTTTAATTATTTTTAAAAATAATGCAAAACAAACAAACGAAATGATAGTTATACAAACTATACCTAAAATCATTAAGCTAACATACTTTATGTGAGTGGTATCTTACATGGTATTGAAATCTTGAGACACTAAAATCAAAGCAGTAAAGAAATAACATTCTTAAATATAGTATGACTCGTGAATTGCTCCTAAGAATAAAATAATGGTGTTTGGAAGAGAAGATACAGTTTTTGTAAGATTGATCTATACATGTAGACTGTCTAAAAAAATTTTCACCATGCCCCAAATGCTCGTCTGAAGTACTTCTGCAGGATATATTTCAATAACATATCAGAAGAATATTATTAAATGCCAATTAGTTGGGAAAACCTCCGTTGGAGCTCTCTGAAAAGAGGAACCAGGTGAAATACTTTTTATTTGTAATTGGTTCAGAAGATAATGTATGTTTGTATATAAAATAATGATTGCGTTACTGAATGTCTTACCATTTTCTAGTAAGAGTTATATGGTCCTGTATTTGTGATAGGCATCACATTGTATTTAATTATGAAGATACTGAAGAACTTGTAAAACTACAATTGAATTAGCTTCTTTGGCTCTTCCATCTATGGTGAGTACTTGATTCTTCATATATGTCTGATGTTTTCATGTGAAGTATTTTTAAATTTTTCTTTCTTATAATATTTTGTCAGATTGCACCTGGTGACATATTCCTTCTTGATTCTGTGGTTTTCCATAAACCGGATAGCTGCTCAAAAATTACATGTTCTTATTTGCATTCTAGGAAAATCAAATCTGTAGTTCATTCTCAAATGCCAACTGCTTAAACACAAGGTTGTTAAACAAGATGAGAGTTCAACATTTTGTTAAAGGATGAGAAAAATAATGATGAAAATAAAAGATGTATCTCAGATTTAAGATGCTAACATTTTTTCTGAATGCAAGTAAAGCAAGGACAATACCCTTACAATTTCCTTAATTATATTTTATTGAATAAGACCATTAGATAATACTTTGAATAAGTAATAAAATATGCCTCAATAATTGGCATTGATTAATAATAATGGTAAAAAAAGGGAATAATGAAAGCCTCATAAGTAATACTCATCAAAATAGTCATGTAGAGTTACTACTAAACCTATAATGGTAATAAGACAAGGATTCTTATGAAGTCCTTCTCAAGTTCAAAATAAATAAGTACTACTAAAAATGATTACTAATTTTTATAATTACCGCTTCTGTCACTGACAGATTCAACTATATTTCGGTACCGTTAATTTATGTCAGAAATAGATTCAGAGGTGGAAATTTGTATTTAGATGGTTTATTAAGGAGGGCCATTGGGATAAACACCAAAGAGGGAGTGAGGTAAGGGAATTAGGTATAGAGAGTTGAACTGTGAAATACTTGCAGCAAAGGCCTCAGGCAATCCCATGAGCAGCTTTGAAACTGGAATATGCCTTTCGAGCTCCCTATTCCTACCCTTAAGGGAAGGGGCTTGATTTTTGTAGCCTCATTTTGACCACATTTTGGATGTGAGTTGCCCTTAGAAGAGCTTAACCTTGGATGAAGCAGCTCTCTTAAACTTAGAATAATTTCTGGGAAGATATTCAGCAGTGAGCTGTCTAACAGATGGAAAAACTAATGCCTTGGTCGTGAAAGTGGAGAATATGTCCAGGAAGTATAACGTTCACTTCACCCCTTTGTAAAAATAAATTTAAAAATCCTTCAGAAAACACTAGCTATTTATAACCACAGATTATTTTTCATGACAGCTGTCCATATGAAAAAAAAAAAAAAAAAACAGGAAATATTTGGAACTTACCAGGAAAACTCATATACTTTGGTCATCTACTAAAGTCTTTTGGAGCATTGCAAATACATTCCGTATTACTGTTTTTCATGTTGAATTTTGGTTGCAATTTAAGGTTAGAGGAAAGAGAATATTTACCTAGTATGATGGTTAATTTTATGGATCAACTTAGAGAATGTTTTTGGAAGAGATTAATATTTAAAATCAGTAAACATTGGTTAAAGCAGATTGCCCTCTATAATGTGAGTGGGCCTCATCTAATGAGATGAGGAGCTGAATAGAACAAATACCAATCTCCCTGAAGAAATTCTCCAGCAGACTTCCTTTGGAGTGAAAGTGCACCATCACCTCTTATAGGTCTCAAGGCTGCCAACCCACATTACCAATTTGGACTTGTCAGCCTCCATAATCACATAAGCCAATTACTTACAATAAATTTCCTTGTATATACACATATATACACATCCTGTTGATTTTGTTTCTCTGGAGAAACCTGAGTAATACATTTAGTTTAACATCAAGCAATTAA
>NW_011888807.1:2585076-2587414 GCF_000151845.1 Pteropus vampyrus
AGTAGTCAAACCAAAATGATTTAAAAAATGAATTTTTGAGAAACAAAGTTTATCATATTTTTTCAATTATAAATAGGTTTATATAGTATGCATAGAGCCTTCAGTTATATTGACCCTCTCTTTGCCATTACATAGATGCAAAATCCAGTTGTATTTTACATGAACTCTTTCAATTTAAAATGATTTTTGTAATATCACATAGAAATAACTCAAATCAAATAAAACCACTTCTTCTTCATTTTCATTTTCTTTTTGTTTATTAAATAAGACTCAGAAAGAAAATATGATCTTTATAGTGCAGAAATAAAAATGCTATTAAAGATATCATTAGAGCTTTTTGTGCATTAAAAACATTTTGCAAACATAAAAATTGATGACTTAAGTGTAAATGAATCAGAACAGCTGAAATTAGATTCTCCTTCCAGTGTTTAGTAATAAAGGGATGCAATAATAGATAAAATACTTACTCATGATTTGCGTAGGTATTCCATTATAATTGAAAACATAAATATACATTTTAAAGTTTGCTCTTCAGCAGAAGATAATCAAATAAGTCTTTTTTCCATCTGTGTTTCTTTTTTCTGGATCTAAAGTAATGTATTCTATAAAGTTTCTCATAAAATATCATCCATTTTAAACTAGGGACAGGGAATCACCTTAATAAGAAATCACTTTTCATGAGTAGCTGAGTTGGCCTCAGGAAATTCCTTATTACTTTGTTAAAAGCCTATATTATCAATATATGTCTCTTAAACATAATGATGCCTCAAAGAAGAAAATTATATTTGACAGCTAGCAGACTGCAATTTCAGATAATATTTTACATGAGGAAGTTTACCTCCAGTCAATACGGAGGAAGGTTTCATCTACAGCTAATATTAATCGCATTATGTTCATCTAATCACCATTTTAAAAATTGTCTTCAACAATTATATTGGGGATGGTAATTAATATTTTCAGCTTATATATCCTCTCTAGTACATTCACTTTATAAAATAATTTTTTTGTCTACTTCTTATCATGGTTGAAAATATTACTGAAAATGTTACTTCATGTCGACAGGGAAAATGTGCATCTAGCAGTCAGAACTCAAAAGAGCACCATTCTTCATTGTCCCCACCCGTTCCCAGAAGTATATACTATATTTCAACAATTCTTATGCATCTGAGTTCAGTATTAAATTGATATTTACTATAAACTACAAGGAGGTTAAAAACAGAATGCTTCCTCTTCAGCTGTTAATAATTAGAGTTTAAGACTTAGAAGTTATGACAGATGTTTTGCCAAAGTACAAGTATGATTTCCATTTGCATGTCTTCCTCTTAACCCTATAGACCTGATAAGTATAGAGTTTGAAAGAAGAAAATTAAGTAGAGATTCATGAACTATATATATGTTCTATTTTTTCTCTACTTTATCTTTTTAATTGTTAAGTAACTACCAGTGCTTTAATTTGGAATAGATGTGGATGGAATCCAAGCTCTTCCTTTTATTAAACAATAAATCTTAAACTGTAGCTGAAATATGTCTCAAATAAATCTAATGTCCAAAGAATACTTTGCCCCCTTTCTGCTCTTTTGTTTGTTTTCCTAAATCAGTATTGGCATCACTTTTGATATCCCTTATCAAAATTAAAGAAGAGTTGTTTTTGTTCCTTACTTCCTCAAACCTCAAGTTTCTTTTCTACTTTAAGTCTTGAAATAACTTAGAACACTAGAAAGTTAAAAAAAAGTAATACTAGCTAAAATAAGAAACAGAACCATCTAGAGAAAAAATAAATAATTTTGATTCACAGATGGTTAAATTAGTACCTGCTATTCTTACTGTGGATCATAAAATTATAAATTACTAAAGTTTAAAGATTTCAAAAATTTTCTACTTTGACCTTTTTCATTTTTGTAAGTGAAGAAATCGAGGGAGTCATTTATTTGTTTGTTTCCTCATAGCTGTCATTGAAAAATCACTGTTTAAATGCATGCTACATGTGTGCTGTGATCTAAATGTTCATGCCCCCTCAAAATTCGTATGTTGAAGTTCTAACGCCTAATGTGCTGATATTAGGAGGTGGGGAGAGCTTTGGAATGATTTTGACATGAGAGAAGAACCTTTGCAAATGAGATTCATGCTTTTCAGACCTCAAAGCTCCCTAGCCTTTTACCCCATGTGAAAATAGAAGGAAAAGTCTGCAACACAGAAGAAGGCTTTTGCCTAACTGTGCTGCCACCCTTGGACCTTAAGAACTATGAAAAATAAATTTTTGTTATTTATAAGCCACAAGTCTATTGTGTTTTGTTATTTCAAGTCTGAACTAAGACAGTGTAAGACATTGTCTTAGGGA
>NW_011888807.1:2587464-2590839 GCF_000151845.1 Pteropus vampyrus
TCTTTCCAGTGTACATAAAACATTAACTAAGTTAAAATCCTTGGCCATAGGAAATATTCTAAATAAGTTTTAAAAAATTGTTATCATACAAAGTATATTTCTGATTACAGTAAAATTTATCTTGAAAACAATAACAGGAAAATATCTGGAAAATCTCCTAAATATTTGGTGACTAAATAATGCAAAGAGAAAATCTGAAGTAAAATTAGAAAACACGTTGAATTGAATGAAAATAAGAATGTAACACATTAAAATGGGAGAAAACAACAAAAAACAGTGCTTACATGGAAATCTATATTTTTAAACACTTTTATTAGAGAAGAAAGTTATCTATCAACTATTTAAACTTCTACCTTAAGTAACTAGACAAATAAAAAATGTAAAGGACATAGAGTGGGGGTCTTTGAAAAGAAAGTTGATTACAAGATCACAAACAATCACAAGACTTACTATAAGACTCCGTCCTTCTTTCTATTCTTTGGGACCTTTTCTGTTCTTCTCTCAATAAGTGAAGAAACATCAAAACATACAAAATCTTTGGTTATTGTAAATAAAAAAGATTTAGATTTCAAAACTATTATTTTTAATAAGACATTACAGTGTATATTTTTTAAAAGAAGAAAAAACATTGTCTTCATCTCTGTAATTTCAGGATTAACAACACTATTTCTCAATGCAATTTACATGTCCCCAAAGGATATAGAAAAGGGTCAAGCAACAAGGAAGAATTGAAAAGAAAGCACACTAACACATATTTCAAGATAATGGTCCACATTACACTAAATATATTTTAAATACACTTTGAAATGAAATTGGCTGAGCCACACACTATACTAATGATTTATATTAGGCATACGTTGAACTAAACACATGCATGTCTTTTTTAATCACATGCAACTGCTAAACAATATCTATGTCATCATTTATTTGTACCACAAAGGGTTTGATCCCCACAAGAGAGTTTTACTCTTAACTCTAAATAATTTTATCTTTTTAGATTCATTTCATTGCTACAGCTTTTATGATTATTGTAAATTCTGATTCCAACACTGTGTTAGGTCCACTGTAACAAAGTGCCACAACTGGATGTTTAACAACACAAATTTATCGTCTCACAGTTTTGAAGGTAAGAAGCTCCAGATCAAGGCATCCATAGGCAGGGTTGGTTCCTTTGGGGGTCTGTGAGAGAGAAATCTGTTCCATGACTCCCTCTTAGCTTCTCGCGGTTTGCAGGCAATCTTTAGTTTCTGCTGCATCACTCCGATCTCTGCCTTCGTCTTCACACGGTGTTCCCCTGTGTGTGCATCAATGTCCCTTTTTATAAGAACACCAGTCATATTGGATAAAGGGCCCACCCTACTCCAGTATGACCTCTCATAACAAATTATATCTGCTACGACTATTTCGAAATAAGGTCACATTGTGAGGTACTAAGGGTCAAGACTTCAGCATATGAATTTGGGGGTTGGGGAGGGACACAATTCAACCCATAACAGACAACGAACATATTCTTGTTTCTTATAGCTTCCTTTTACCTTATTATGTAATACTTTTTAATATCTTCACATTGCAATTTGAATAAAACCAAACATATCAGTATATTCAGCAAAAACTCTGTATCATCTGACCCCTGCCTATATCTTTTTCCAAACCATCCATAGCTCTTTATGTGCTATTTATACTTCTCTTGAATTATTCTAGCATCAGAATAGCTTTAAATTCGCTGTTTTCTTTGCCTAGAACACATTCCACTAGTCATCTCCGTATTCACTTAGATAAAACTACTTATCTTCTAGACACAACTTAAATCATTACTGCCTTATGCAAATGTTTCCTATGCCTAAACCCTAGTCTAAGTTAGTACTTTCATTCATATGGATACTTTTGTAAGCATATGCCACACTTGAAATTATGTATATTATGTATATTGTGACTTCTCTAACGGTCATAAATTGCATAAGAGCAAGAAATATGCCTGTTTTCTCATTAGTGTATTCCCTGTGCATGGTCACAAGACATTGGCACATGGTTAATGCTCAAAAATTAATTGCATGAATATGACAAGACTCTTATAAGCCAGCAGACAGCCTACAATGAAGCTGTTCAACCATTTGCTAATTCACGAAATGGCATAATAATCACATTCATATTTCTCCCTTATGTCCAATACATTCCACGAGACTTTAATAAATAACTTATGGTATCTAGACTCAAATAACATTAATGAATGTCTAATACATTTCTCTAGTCTACCAGAATAACAATCCTGAAAGAAAAAAAAAAAGGAAAATTTAAGGTTAACATAGCTTTTTTAATTGCACTGATATTGACTCTTTTCATTTCAAATACTGATAAACCAGAGAGTAATAAATATTTGAAAAACATGTGTCTCATATATGTTAAATTTGCCATTTTTTGTTTTACGGAATATAATTAGGCCTATTTTTAAAAACCAAAGTTGTGCATTTCACATCATTTTTGTAGGATGTTTCAAATGCTACACAGAACAGTCTGAAGGTAATTAATTACAAGTTAACACATTTCCTGCAAAGTCAGGATATTTTAACTAATTTTAGAACAATTAATTTCTATCATAAAATTTGCACTGCACAATTAACAAATTAGCTATGTTAAATATTATGTTGTTCTCTATGTAAATAAGTCACAGAATGAAAGTTCTTTAAAAGTAGAAACCATAGGTTATATCTCCATGTTCCCTACAGAATTGGTACATGAAGAGTGTTTAGATGGCTCTGAATAGCACTTCTCAGGCTTCAAGTCCTATCATTCTCCTTTTTTCTCCCTCTGTTCTAGCCACACTGACTTTCCTGCTATCTCTTGTATATGACAAGCATGATTTTTCCTTTGGGCCACTGCCCTTACTCCTCTCTGCTTAGCACCATCTTTCCCCTTATATCCACAGGGTTTGAAGGTGTCTAGTGAAACACCACGTGATCAGAGAGGCCTCCCTGATCACCCTCTCTAAAATTGCTTAATATATATTCAGCCTTGTTTTATTCATGATAGTTTTCACCCTGTGGCATATGATATGTTTATCTGTTTACTATGTGTTTCTCCCAAAGAGAATGAAAGCTCCAGTAGAACAACAACCTGTGCTGTTTTGTTCCTGTTCTATCTTCAGCGCCTAAAACAGTTACTGGTGTGCCACAGCAGGTACTCAATGAGCATTTCTTGAATAAATGAGTGAATGATGAATGAATAAATGAATGGATTGAATGTTTCCAGGATTTCATCAATTTACCCTGAGTCAATGTTTAACTGCTAAATTAATAAATTTTGGTCAAACCGTTGATAGACACAATGATATGAGACTTGTAGTCTAGTTACAAAGTTGCCAAAATAAAATATGTGGTT
>NW_011888807.1:2590889-2592795 GCF_000151845.1 Pteropus vampyrus
AGAAAAATATAAAAAATGTATAATAGTTTTCAAGCAAAAAAGATAAGTAAAAAAGATATACCATAAAAATGCTAATTAAAAGAAAGCTGTAGTGACTAAATTAATAACAAAATAGACCAGAAAAATTCACTATAAGAAGGACAATTACATGATAATGCTGTCAATTAACTAAGAGAATATATAGTTCTAAACGTGTACGTGCATAGTAACAGAACTTCAAAACACTCGAAGCTATAGTTGAAGATTCTACCACTGTTGTCTCCATACTGATTATGTAGATAGGAAATCAGAAAGAACATAAAATACTTGATCAGTACTAGCAAACAACTTGACCTAACTTATACTTGACCTAGACAACAAGAGTGAATTACACATTTCTTTCCAGTGTACATAAAACATTAACTAAGTTAAAATCCTTGGCCATAGGAAATATTCTAAATAAGTTTTAAAAAATTGTTATCATACAAAGTAAATTTCTGATTACAGTAAAATTTATCTTGAAAACAATAACAGGAAAATATCTGGAAAATCTCCCAAATATTTGGTGACTAAATAATGCAAAGAGAAAATCTGAAGTAAAATTAATAAATTTTGCTAAATTAATAAATTTTGGTCAAACCGTTGATAGACACAATGATATGAGACTTGTAGTCTAGTTACAAAGTTGCCAAAATAAAATATGTGGTTTTGTTGCTCTTATTTATTTGGCCATTTTTATTTGCATATTATCACTGCAAATAACGTGTCACTAAGATACTGTAGTAGAAAACATGACACATAACTAGTGATGCCTCACCAGAATTCCAAGCCAGTTTCTAGTCCTAGTCATTGATCATTTCCTGGGTCACATCAGAATGACCATGAACAGTTGATTTTTTAAAACAACTCAGATTAAATTTCATGCAAGAAACTACTGGATCCTTATACTAGCAGTAACTCATTCACTGCTTTTATACAAACTAGTTTAGTATTACCTGCATAATTATTAGCCAGAAAATTGGAGTTCATTTTTCTAATATAATATGGCTTCAGAAAATTAAAGAAAATGGTAGAATTATGAGTAGTCAAACCAAAATGATTTAAAAAATGAATTTTTGAGAAACAAAGTTTATCATATTTTTTCAATTATAAATAGGTTTATATAGTATGCATAGAGCCTTCAGTTATATTGACCCTCTCTTTGCCATTACATAGATGCAAAATCCAGTTGTATTTTACATGAACTCTTTCAATTTAAAATGATTTTTGTAATATCACATAGAAATAACTCAAATCAAATAAAACCACTTCTTCTTCATTTTCATTTTCTTTTTGTTTATTAAATAAGACTCAGAAAGAAAATATGATCTTTATAGTGCAGAAATAAAAATGCTATTAAAGATATCATTAGAGCTTTTTGTGCATTAAAAACATTTTGCAAACATAAAAATTGATGACTTAAGTGTAAATGAATCAGAACAGCTGAAATTAGATTCTCCTTCCAGTGTTTAGTAATAAAGGGATGCAATAATAGATAAAATACTTACTCATGATTTGCGTAGGTATTCCATTATAATTGAAAACATAAATATACATTTTAAAGTTTGCTCTTCAGCAGAAGATAATCAAATAAGTCTTTTTTCCATCTGTGTTTCTTTTTTCTGGATCTAAAGTAATGTATTCTATAAAGTTTCTCATAAAATATCATCCATTTTAAACTAGGGACAGGGAATCACCTTAATAAGAAATCACTTTTCATGAGTAGCTGAGTTGGCCTCAGGAAATTCCTTATTACTTTGTTAAAAGCCTATATTATCAATATATGTCTCTTAAACATAATGATGCCTCAAAGAAGAAAATTATATTTGACAGCTAGCAGACTGCAATTTCAGATAATATTTTACATGAGGAAGTTTACCTCCAGTCA
>NW_011888807.1:2594585-2628119 GCF_000151845.1 Pteropus vampyrus
AAGCCAGGAGACCAGCTGGAAGTCGACTGCAGCAGCAAGGTAATAAATAATGGAGTGTGGAACTGAGTCAGTGCCGAGGGTCAAAAAGGAGGTGTCAAATGCTGTCAATATTAGGAAGAAAATATGTATAAGCCTTGAACATCCCCCTCCTCCACCTACACACTAATAACACTGCTGAGTCTTCTGGGGGTTAAGTGACCTCAGATGAGTGGTTACAGAAGCCAGGCATCAAAAATCATGCCACCAGTTTGCTGGCACATGGTTTGCCCAATAAACTGGTATCCTTAAGAATCAGTAATCTATAGTTGCTTCTAATGGCAATAAAAATTTTAGAAAGGGCTCTTGCTTAAAAAACAACTGAATAAATCCTTTAAGAATAGCTGAAAGTCCCCAGATAATATTCTCTTTTCTTCCTGTCCCAATTGATGATCCACTCAGAAAACCTGCAATAAGTATTTTTTAGAAAGAATAATAAATTCAAATAATTAAGAGGCTTGGGTGGATTTTGAATTAGCAGATGTAATTATAACCAGCATGCTGCATAACCAAGTGTTTATAATGTAGCACAAAGGAGACACTGTCCCAAGGGTCTAAATGGACAGCTTTTCAAAAATTTGTGAAATAGTGGTAATTCTAGCCTGGTCTGCTCCCTGCAGATAATATTAAATGCTTATGCAGTACTTTAGGAGAGCATAATAAGATATAATAATGCTTTAAACAAATATCAGTGTGTGAGTGGGTGCTAGACAAGCACGAATTTACAAGTAAAATAAATCTGTTTACTACTTATTTGATACCATTTTCAGGGATATCAAAAGTGATGCCATTATCCCACAGATGACTCGTTCTGGGCATTGTATCATTTATGTAAAAGAGATGGCGCTTCTCCCTTAACAGCACATCTGGTAGGTGTGGATAGCTTTCAGATGACAAAAGTTTTATAATAAATTTCAGATGGTCTGCTTGAAAAGGGCTTGTGTCTCTTGGCAGCTTTTATAGAGGCATTTGCTACTTTGTTTAAGTCTGCCTTTTCTTTTCTGCTTTTTTTGTAATCACCATGGTTCGTCTTAACCAATCATATAAATATTATTATTATTGTTGTGGGTATGGTTATAACTATGATTATAATTATTTAGAACTTGTCCCTCTAGTCTACAAATTGTTGATTTGAAAGCCTGTATTTGTGTAGTAAATCTCATCTCAGCTATCACTCACAGAGCCAAAGTTCAATGTAGCTTAAAGCAGCATTTCTAATTAATTAGGGTAAGACTTAAAAAGAACCTGTGATATACTTGTGTTTACAAAGGAAACGTTGGAGTTTTAGCCTCATTTTTATATATAAAGTCTTGTTTGTTAAACACTGAAAAAGTAATTTCCTCCACAATATTTGCCTTCATAGAATTTTGGCTTTTGATTTGTACTGTACAATGTTCAAAATAGTAGATATGTTAACTATAGAATCACTAAATGATTAATAGGAAATATATTGGAGCAACATAATTAAGATCTAGAAATATAGACATCATTTGGAATGGTGAGTCTATTCTATGAAGATAAAATTTTAAATAAAAAATTATATTTGAAAAAATAACACATTGAAAATTTACATGATGATTCAATCATAACTAGGTAAACGGAAAGTCCCAAAGGAAAGTCCCACCAATGTATTCACCACAAAAGGCATTGTCATTTAGGTTCATTTAGGACAAAGAAGAATAATAGTTATGATTTCACTGTGTGCAATAATAATTGGTGACCTTTATGCAGCACTTTATAAGTGACAAACACTAAATTCTTTATATCTGCCATTGTATTCAAAACTCACAATTAAAAATGAAGTTACTCCAATTATTCCATCTATCATCAAGGAAACTGAGACAATGAGAGATTGAAAAAATTACTAATCAGATCTTATTTGGCATATTGTTAGATAGGACAAGGGTCTCAAGATCTGGGTGATTCTTACTAAATGCTATTCTTGCTATATGCTAAAATGTAGCACAGTATTTTGCAGAGGCAGCTGCAACCAGATGAGCTTAACCAGGACCACAGCGGGATAAGTTTAGCCAACTGCAAAGAAGAAATCAGCATGTAATTAGCCAAATATTGGATATAACCAATGGCTAAGCCTGCCTTTGTGGAGATAGCTTTAGATGTAAATCCTCTGTCTCCTTTACTTGTGGCAAGTAAATAAAACTACCTAAGGATAATCACATCTTGTTCTTAAATAGAACACCTGAAGCTGTGAACCCTTTGAATTTGGTAACAGTATTGCATAAGTTTGGTAATAACAATCGGAAAGAAGTTCGCTGGAAGTTGAGTATATTCGAAAAAGTGAGATCAGGATATTAAAACTTTAAAAAAAATTTTCAATTACTTGTTTATTCATTTATGGTCTGCCTCCTCTACTAGATACCAAGTACATAAGCACAGGCCCAGATCTATCCAGTTTACGATTGTATCTCAAATGCCTAGTGTAATATCTGGCATAGAGTACGTACTCAATATATTTTCTGATAGAATTAATAAAATTAAATTCTGTGCTCTATGCAATACTTTGGGATCCAAAATAGCTATCCAAAGATAATTTAAGAGCTGTTCTGTGAAAGATTAGATTTATTCTCTATGCTAATGGTGAAAGAAAACAGAGAAAAAGTTTAATTTAAAGAAAAAAACTTTAATAATCGTTGCTGCCCAAAAACAGAGTAGGTAGAGTGAGGAGCTGTTATTTCACTGTTACTAGATGTTCTAGCACAATCTGAGTATAACTTTTCAAGGGTAGTGAAAAAGCATTTTACTCTTCAAGTGGCAATAGGTGTCCTAGGCATTAAGGTCATCTATGGACCGAATCCTCTGGTTTTCATCTGCATTCCAGAAAGGAAGAAAATGTCTAAAAACTTGTCATGACTTCTAAGAATAGTTTGATGATATTTCAAGTTTAAGTTAGAACTACTTTTATTTGTAACTTTTATATTACTCACAAGTCATTATTATAGCAAAATTCCAGTAACAAAGTAAATAAATTAGATCATTGAATAGTGATTATTTATATGGGAACAATTGAAATTATACTTCAGAATCTGTCAGATAGACATTACTATATTTACTACAAAATTGCTAAATGTACCTAATTAATGACTGAAGCTGTAAATGTGAATGTTTGGTTTTTATATGGACCATACAATTTTAAGCAAAATTAATACTTTTTTCCCTCTTGGTACACACTACACAATCACAGACACATATACATTGTTAGAGTCAAACAATATATTTTAGTATATTACATAGCTTAGATATATAAATTAAACATTTCTATTTCCATAAAGTCATAAGGAACTAAAGCCTAAAATAAAGATATGTGCTATCGAATACTGGTAACATTCCTTGTTAGGTAGGGTTCATATTTGGGAAAGGAGATATAAGAGTTTTTTTTAATATGATGATTTGTGGTGTTTTCTGCAAAGCTGTTAAAAAATAAAAAGAGTAAGAATTACAGTTGCTGAGAATTCCAAACTATAACTGATAATATAAAGAGTATGGAAAATTTTTATAAGATTTCAAGGATTAAACCTCAAGAATATTAAAAGAATTAAATGACTAACTGGTTATTTTCAAGTAATCAAGATGGATAGACTGATTGTTGGGGGAAAAAAATAAAACAAATAAACAAAATAGAATTATAGAATAAAATTTTAAATGTATAATGTTCAATGCTGAGGTTTTTATATCTCTACAGGTCAGAGACTATATTCTACATAAAGTTTGCTTTTTATTCTTCCAACAAAATGTTTTATAGATAATTGGTGCCTTAAATTGTTGAATATTTGTAAGGGTATTTAAAAATATGTAACGATTCTACAAAAGTTACCAAAAAACTCTATCAAGTTTTTTAAACTAGTTTTCATTGCCTATAGGAATTTAGTCATTTTTTACTAAATACACATTAAGCTCTTAGTAACTATCAGAAACTTTGTAAATGCCAAGGATACATAAATCAGCTGTCCTCAACCTTTCTGGTACCAGGGACAGGTGCTACTATGAGAATCTAATTCCTGAGGATTTGAGGTGGAGCTAACGTGGTGATGCTAGTGCTGAGGAGCAGCTGCAAATACAGATGAAGCTTCACTCACTCGCTTACCCACCACTCACCTCCTGCTGTGTGGCCTGGTTCTTAACAGGCCACAGACCAACACCGGTCTGTGGCCTAGGGCTTGGAGACCTCTGATGTAAATGAATAAGACAAAAAGTACAGGCTTTTAAAGATGTCAAAGTCTTCTGGGGACCAAAGACAGAGTGTCCAAAAAGTATGTTACAACCACTATAATGAAACAAGAACCAGTACATCGAGATTTCCATTACAGGAATGATTTTTATTTGCTGGTGAGGAATGCAACAGTGTTGGTTAGGAAAAATGAAGGTGACATTTGAGTTTCAAACGATCTAAAAAAATGAGGAGGAATTGGCAAGGGAAATACTATAAGAGCATGAAAGTGCATAGCTTGTTCAAAAAACCCTGGGAATATAAATTTCCAAGAAGTATATGAAGCCTGGGTCACTGTATTAGTATACATGGTGCTTAGAGCCAAACCATGAATATACTCATATGTAATGATGACTACGGATTTTAACCCTCAGAGTATTTAATGAAAGAATCAAAGAACTTTTATTTAGAAGAACTCAAACTGATTTAATTATTTTGAAAGCTAATGCTGGCCATTCTAGAGATGGTCTAGAGTAGAAGAACAGTAGAAACAAGTAGGCCAGAAAGCAGGACTGTAATATAGTTTTAAAATGATTATAAGACACTTTTCATGGGTGTGGCCATATTTCAAGAAGCATGTCCATTGGCGTGTGATGATTTTAAATCAGTTTAATTAAGTTGAAATAACATTTTCCAGAATTCGTTTTCCTGTGTCATTCCACGAAAGGTTGGTCATAAGGAAATTTCCATCAGATTTAAAAAGAAACAATCATTATGTTTTTAAAGTTAATGTAGGACACAAAGGGCTGTTTCTGCTCATGCACGTTGTCATTATTCTTCCCCTTTTTATCCTTATATTTTCTACCTGGGCCTAAAGCAAGTGTCACATGTTCTCAGTGCCTGTTAAAGCAGAACCTGAATAATTTTGGAACTGAATAAGTTTTTAAAGTTTTGGAACTGAATAATTTTTTTGTCAATCTATTGCTGAAAAACAAGCCACCCCAATACTTAATGGCATAAAACAACCATTTTATTGTGTCCACTAACTTATGATTCAGGAGTACGGGCACGGCTCAGTGGGGATAGCTTGTCTTCACATCATGATAATTGGGACCCAGGTGAAGTAGTTCAAATGGCTGGATATGGCTGGTATGGTTGAACTAGATAATATGTTTAGACCTTGGTTCTGGTTGCCACCTGTATTCCACAACTCTCCGTATCATCATTGTTGGGACTGGAATATTCAAAAGAGCCACTTCACTCATTTGTTTAGTACCATCTAGAATGCATATAAAATCTGATGGTTGACTGGGCTTCTTTTTCTCTGGTCTTTTTTTCTGGTCTTTTCACTCAGCTCCTCCATGTGAGCTTCCTCGTTACTTGGTAAATGATAGACTTCTTTCACGATAATCAACTTGACCTATAACAAGCATTCTAAGGGACCTGGGTGGAAGCTGCAAAGCTTCCAATGAGTCTTATCTTCAACCAGTGATCTCTAATATTCCTCTCAATTCTAAAAGTCCATAGATGACTTCAGGAAATATTCGATGAAATAATCTAAATATGAGAATAATGACAATGTAACACATGCCATGTATCCACATAACTGCATGATTTAATTTACCTAGATGATCTTTACATCTTCTCATTTAAAGCAACCATAAACCTGAGATTTTTAGGAACAATCTTATTTTTAAAATTCTAACTATGCCTCCTTATTTTTCATACCACATATCTGAGCATTAAGTGTAAATTTTTATCACTATAAATAGACACATGGTTACCAAGACTCCAAGTTCCCAGAGGACAAGTTTCTAAGAAAAGGAACATTTGTCTTTAGCCAAAGGTGTATGAGAAGTTGCATTATAGTCTTATGCCAAAATAAAATGAGATGTCTATAATACAGCACAAGAAATCAGAAAAAAAGTGTATTAAATGCCAAATACAAAAATGACTTCTTACTAATAAATGACTATGAAAATATATTTTAATTTATAAAAGCCAGTGATGCAATGTGCTTTATGCTGTAATGTTTGGGAAAGTACCACTTTGGCTTTTTGAAAATGTTGCAGTATAAGATATTCCCTGTTTTCCACATGCTGACAGTCTTTTATATTCTAAAATATTTAATTATTCCCTAAAAGTGTATAGAATTGGAGTGTATAGCCGAATGTCAACACAGGTTTTATATATACTTAAAGATGCAAATATTGTCAATTTTGAGAAAGAAAATACAAGCAGAGAGACTGAGTGATTTCCTCATCATCTCTAATAAAGAATTCTTGATGAGTAATATATCACGTTTTACAAACATTGGCAAAACTATTTCTGAACAATTTTGATTACATAATCTAGTCAACTGTCATCTCTTAGCTAATGAAATGTGAATACAAATCCTCCCAAACCTTTGTTAATTTTTGTCCTCATATGAGACCTGCAGTTGGTTTTCATAAAAGTTGAAAAAAAGAATGATTTGGGAATAGATCTGCTGCCAACAATGTAGGTAAAATAAGACTCATCTTTTCCTGCTGAACAATCCAGGCATTTAGTCCCAGTGTAGTAGGTGTTAAAGTAGACGCAGAGAAAAAAAAAAACAAAACATAATATCCACTGACTCAGTGAAATGTCAGTATCACAAGGTTTAGTATGAGACCTTCAAAAGCAAATGATAAATGTGTACCTTTGTCAAGTTTTTATGGGTTATGGTCAAGTTCTCTCTGGTCATTTCTTTAAAAGTCAGGTTTCTTTTTAAAATGAGAAGTTGAAAGATCATCTTCTTCTTTGGGGAATTTTAAGAAAAGACTATTTTAAAGGATAGTTGCAGCTAAGTTTGTTCTGTACCTGAGAATAAGCAATAGAAATTCCCAGTGTCTCATCTAGCCCTATGCTATAATAATGTAACAATATATGTAATTATGTGTATATAATGTGACAAGATCAGAAAATTTTGTAATGGGTAAAAAGCCATAGGCTAATAGGTAATAAAACCTTATAAATTCTAAGGCACAATTATCCAGGTCATAAGGGTAAAGTGGAGAAATAATAATATAATTCTGCCAATAAAGACGCACCTCTAGACAAGTTAACACAGATAACCATCCGGCCATGTCAAGGCAAAGGGTTATTCTTTTGAGCTAAAATAAAATATACTGTTCTTTGAATTAATGGAATCATTACCTCCCATTCCAATATGTTATTGTTAAAATTTGAATATATTTGTTTTCATAACATTTGAAGTAAAGATGAAAGAAATAGAAAACAAAGAGGATAAGGAAGTATTTAAACATTAAGAGTTTATCCTTGACCCACATTGTCATGATGGTAACATAAAATCCAGAATCATTTCACCACTATTCCATTCATCTATGTCAAAGCTCTCTTTATAACTTTTTTCTTCTTTTTATTGAAAATGAATACTGACATTATAAAATCACAACTAAGATTGGAATGGATGACTGAAATGAAAAATTCCTGTTTTTAGAATGAAAAAAATGTTCTTGAAGGTATGAAATAAATTATTGGTTGGGGCTGTGTTTACATGGGACAATAGTCTTTTCAGCAACAAACAGAAAAGCTTGCCAGGCTCATAAATCTGAAGAAACAAAAGGGGAACAAACACCTCAGAAAAACCAGCCCCCCACCAAATTAAAAAATGAATAATCTCTCTTATTTGGAACAGAAACATAACATGACTAACAATATTACATGCAAAAAGTGCATAAAAATCTCTGCTAGCTTAGATAATTGGATTCATCTATAGAGCTTTTTTGGTCTATATATTTTACCATTTGAGATGTTTGTAAAAATTGAAGTGATTCTAGATTTAGCACTTCTCAAAGGCCCCCAAAAGCCAAGACAGCATTGTATCAATATTAAGAACATGGGTATTCTAAATGAATAAAAATATCTACATAGTATATGCAGTGTGTCAATGCCCACCAGCCAAAGATCACCAAGAATATACCTGTGGTTAAATTGCCCCTGAGACAGATCACATACCATGGGGAACCAGAAGGTCTCAGTAAGAGGGTTTTAGAGTGAGCTTATTACAGGTTTTTGTGCTTTGGTTAGGTAATTTAGGAGAAAGTTAGAAGAAGCAGAAGTTCACTTTGGAGTGGGTGATATCAGGAAGTAAGGAGAATTCTATAATTGCATAGCTTAATAAATCTTAATGAGAAGGAGGGAAGGCTGGAGTAAGGCTAAAAACGTAATGTGTGAAAAAGCAGTGGTCACTCATGTTACATGGGGGGGGAGGATATTGTGTGTGGGGGGTGCTTAAACAAAATCATGAAGTCATGTTTTTTGTCTTATTTTATGAACGTCAATGTCATCTTGTCTGAGGTTGAGGGTTCTGTTAGACCCTTTATGTCCAATAGGATTGGACAACATCACAACTTGTCAGCTTTAGGTGCCAGGTCAGTTCCCAGTTGTCAACGGAGATTTTCTTTTTCTCAGGTGTATATTTAGTTAACCATAAGATAATAAATAAAAGTGGTCTGAAAGCACACACGTATACACATAAATTAAATGAATCATCTAATGGACTTATAAATAAATTTAAACACAATTATTGTATTTTATAGAATCCTTATAGAATATACGCTTTGGGCCAGGAACTTTCTAAATATTCATTCATTTAGTTTCCATAAAGTACATACTGTTTCTACCTCAGTTTTAAATATTAGGAAACTGAGGCATAGTAAGATTAAGCAATTTACCCAAAGATATACACCTGTAGGTAGTAAAGTTGAAATTTAAATCCAGGCACCTGGATTCAGAATTTAAACTCCCAAGCTGTGCCACAACTAACAGCTAACTTTACTCTTTTAGATTTTAAATTAATTATACATGTGGAATTATTAAGAAAAATTGGAATCTTTTTTTATCACAACCTATATTGCTTGATTATAGCAATTATAGCAGGCTGCTCTGGGTTCAGTTGTTGTACATACTGGCTCCTGTTGAGCCCAGAGGGCTGATTAACAAGGTTAGGCCATGTAGAGGACAGAATAGAAATAGAACAAGGTGAGATCAACCTTTACCCAGACCTATTAGATCAAAAATCTGGGTTACCTAATCATTTCTACTTCTCAATTTTTACTTGTTTTTGTCTTAAGGTTTTAATACAGTTAGTCTGTGTTGGCCTATCACAATTAGATGACAACTTCTGTGCTTCTAAACATCTCTATACCTTTCAATTATATTTATTGATTTGATTTGAATTTAAAGATAAAATTAAATCTTGGATAATGAGTTTGTGCCACTTCAAATGCTGCTTCTGTAGAGCTATTCTACCAGCTCTGCCATGAGTGTGCTAATGCTCATTTTCGTTAACATTACTTACTTATTAGCAATTATGGTCTTCACAGCTTCACAGCAATTATGGTCTCCACAACTATAATCCATTGTAGTTACCCTTACCTATAATTTTAGATTCCTCATATAATAAGACCCATGCATTCTGGAAATGTATGCAATTCCTAGGAAGGACTCAGGTCCTTTAGGTTGTGCTACAACATGCATAAGCTGCCAGCACCAGCTCTTCACTATTCATTCCCCTCCAATTTAAGTATTGAGGTCTTTCACCTGCCGGTTCAGTCCATCACAGTTCTTATGACTTGGAATGAGGCATATTAATATACTCCTCAGCTTTGTTCTGGCTCTGAAACTCATTTGTGGTCCAAAGCTTCTGAATTGATGTCTTTGGAATAAACACTAAACATCGAAATACAAGTATACCTCCAAGATATTGCAGGTTCAGTTCCAGGCCACCACAATAAAGTGAGTGTCACAATAAAGCAAGTCGTAATCTTTTTGCTGGTAGAGGCCCTTGCCTTCAATCTGCAAAAAAATACATCTGTGAAGCACAGTAAAGTGAAGTGCAGTAAAACAAAGTAGGCCTGTGTACAATAAGTTGTAACTTCCTCCTGTCCTGCCTTGTGACCCCCATTCCTGTCAGAAAGCTCCTAAAACTGGGTTTCACTAAATATTTAAGTTATTTTCTCAAGTGAATCCTGTGTTGAAGATCGTGCTTAACATCAATCACTGTAGATCACAATAGATCGCTATCATTTCAGACATTTTTCTAGACACTAGAAATAAAACAGGATATAAAGCAAGCAAAACTCTCAACCCTTGTTGAGTTTGTATTTTAGTGAGACACTATACTTGCTAAAGTAGGCAATCACTAAAATAAATAAATCTCAAAATATATAATGGCTCAAATAAAATAGAAAGTTATTTCTCATACAGAATAATAGCCAAAACTGTTCCTTTAGGTCAGGGGAGGGGAGAGACTGCTTTATCCCACATATGCATTCAACTTGTGGCTTTGAGATAGTAATGAAATGCAATATCCAGTAGACAGAAGGAAAAGTAAATAAAAATTTAATTTAATTTAATTTAATTAATTAAATTAAATTAAGGAGTACGTATGCAATCCATGTATGCATTTTTTCCTAAGGCTGGAAATAGTGCTATTCACTTCTGCTTATATTTCATTGTCTAGAACTACCCTTAGACATGGGCATGTAGGGACTCTGTTTCAGGCCCTGCACCTCAGGGGTCCCATGTTTTAGGGTGTTTTATTTGAATATTTTTAGTCCTCCAGATAACAGGTGCTGGCAAGGAGTACTTTCCAAGTAGGGTACCTGCATCCCAGACTAGGTCTTATGTGGACTCTTATTCTCATTTCTTACCTTGTGTTATGCTGTACCCTCTACCTCATGAGCGAAGTTGACTAGGTACTGCAAAAAGATCTCTAGAACTTAAGCCTGTGAGGTCATCCTAAGATCCCTTGCTCAGGCTTTGGTTCCTGGAAGGTGGCCTGATGAGCAAATTATTCTCACTAGCTGGTATGGTATTTTTTTGCAGGTTTGCCTGAGGTTAGGGTACTTGGATTGGTTGGCATGCTGATGTAGAGTGACTCTCATTCACGTTGAATATATGCTGAGTTTAGAGATCTAAGCTACTTACAACTAACACTACCGCTTGGCTTGAGCCACAAGTGTAGGTCCATGCATCAGCTATTTCTCACCATCGGCTCTCATTGGTGTACATTCTAACTATGGTGCCAACTCTGGCCTGCCGTATCCATAGGTGTCTTTGATTCTGTGAGCCACCTCCTGCTGGCACCTAGTACCACATGTCAGGACATCCTCCAAGAGTGGCTATATCTTTCTTTCAAAGGATTTTGAGATTATTGCTCTTCAGTGACAAAGTTTCCTCTGATTGTTGTCTTCTTGACTCCAATAAATGTGGTGGCACTGTGCTCATCCAAGTCAGTCTTAAGCCAAGACAGAGGACAGATGGACATTTCTTATATAGATGTAACTGCTATTTTCAGTTCACCCATAGTCCCACTATCTATCCTCTCCACTGATAGGAGTGTGTGGAAGGCAGTGATGTATTCGACATTGAAAGAGGTCACATTTCAAGAATATCATGGTTATGGCTCAAAGAGTTCAAGAGAAGATATGATTGGAAGATGTACTATTATGATTTCTAAATGGTAGCTTTAAGGTGATCAGATGATGAATCATCTTTCACACTCTTCTGCATTCTCTGCATAATGCCTGCACTTGTGGTCATCACCAGCGAAGCACAATAAGATTCTCTGAGAAAGTCATTGAAAGCTGGTAATCTCAGACAGCATGATGGATAATGTAGTGTCTTGAGTAATGATGCAATCAGCATTAAATAAATGGTATTAGGATCTACAGAGGTGGGTTTATATATAAATGGTTTCCAAAAAGCCATGGTATTGTTAGTAATAACAGTGTTGCTACTTATCTCTCACAATGAGAGATAAGAAATTAACCAGGAATGTCACATTTGAAGATAAAGAACTTAGAGAGATTTCTTAATCTTAACAGGAAGAGATGATGTCTGGATGCTGTAGAGAATATCCACATGCATTTATTGGGCAGTAAACCAATACAGAGATAGCTCATCTCAGCCATTTTAAATTTTCATTAATATATCACTATGTCTCACATGGGCCCATGAATTCTGTAATACATTTTTAATCAAATAATTTAAGTAAATGAGGGCCCCACAAAAAATATTCCCCTGGTTCTCTGCACACCTCAAGTTGGCCATAACTAGAACTTATTCACATGGACACACCTAACTAACAAGGGAGAATGAAAAATGCAGTTTAGCTATAACTCAAGCAAGAATAGTAAGCATGCGTGTTTGCACATGTGCTAGCAAACCTGTCACTGAGAGTGAGACAGTGCATAAGAATATTTAAGTTATCAAGTATATTTGACTATAAAATGTGCTATGGTGAAAAACAAAGTTGAGAAGAGGACCAGGGAATATCTAATTCATGATAGACCCTTAACACTGGAAGCAAAACCCTGTTTACCATATTGCTAATTTTGATCTTGGTTTTGTGCATAAGGGACTACTACTTTCTTATCTCCATATAAACGTGTGTCTATAGTGAATTCTCCTCTTCTTTGTTTATCTAAATTTAATCCATTGTTTGAAGTCCAGATCAATTAGCATTTATTCAATTAAGCTTTCTCTTCTCGTTGATCATTTCGTCCTCTAGTTTTCCTGACCAATTTGTTTATGCTTCAACTATGCTGTCTGTCTCATTCTACACTATTTACACTGAATATTGCATTTTATTTGAAGGCAGAATCCATCACTTTCTCTTTCATCTTTGAATATCATAATGCTTATCATTGAATTAAGTTTAAGAAGAACTCTACAAATGTTTGTCAAATGACTTTTAGGCCTGTTCACCTTGAAAAGCTACAGGGGATTAGCTGTTTTTAAACAATTGTGTCTTAAGAAAATTAACTCAGTTGAGTTTAAGATGTTTTGTTGTAAAGACATCAGATATTTAGGATGAATCAATTTGAATATTTATTAATTGTCAGCTACCATGAGAATTAGCCAAGGAATATTATTTCTTACCCTGTTTCCCAAAGACTCTTAATTTAGGATAATACTGAATGTAGAGAAGGCAAATAATAATGAAATAATACAGTAATAATTTATTAAAACATACCTTTTTCTGGAGATCAATAGATAAAAATATGTTATCAGCCTAGCCCATTATTTTGTCACTAAATATCCACTATTATTAATAAAATAATTTCTTTCTGTCACCTACAAATAAAATTGCTGAGAGACATACAGGTGCTTGAACTCTAATTCAGGAATACCGATTTCAAATACCAAATGATCACAATACTTACTATAAATACTTGGAGACATGGAAATAGGTTTGAGAGCCCATATTGTGAACAGGAAAAAATGACAGGTGGGAAAATGGAAAGTTCATTTCCAAACTCTTTCACCTGGACTAAGAGCAGCTTGGCAGAGGCTCAAGAAACATAAAACAGCCAAGAATTCTGATCCTTACCCTTTTCCTCACTTTTCCCCATGAGCTTCATATTAGTGAAAAGAAAAAGGAACCAGTACATAATCTGTCATTTCTGATGTGACAGGATGCACAACAGCTGCCCCGGAGGGTGGTTTTTCCCAGGGCTGGACCTCCAGTTTTTAAGCTAGAGGTAAATTGCCCCATGTTGCATGTGGGTCACCAAACATTCCTTAGAAACAACAGTTCCCACTGCGTCAGAAAATGTCCAAGAGTTTACTCAGATCAATATGCACAATCCCTTTAATCCTGTAATAAAACTTCACTGAAACATTTTACAGAATATCTGGTGACCAAAGGTCAGTAACATTTTGGTGCATAGCACATTCTTTTTTCTAGACTAACTGGTGCATTTACTATATTTTGCACATTATTATTAATTATATTATTAATTCATTTGCCTTGGATGGAAAGAACTAAAATATTTCCATTCCATTCCTTTCTTTGATGGAGACTACAAACTGCCTTTTTCTCTCTTTCATCTTTAAACCATTGGTTATAATGTGGCTGCAATGTGGGCATTGATGCCAACCTTCTTTATTACCTAGGAATCCTCTAATGTTCCATACTCATTAGAAGGTTCGATATTCCAAATAGTAGTCAGTGCTGGGTCTCACTGCTAACCGCCAAGCTGAACTCCTTCGTTAACCCTGCTTAACATTTGGTTTCTCAGCTTGATGCTATGTGCCTGGCATTTGTTTCTTTCCTTTTATAGCTGTGTGAATTTTGTATGCATACCCAGAGACCTGTTAGCAACAGACCTTTTTGAAAGAACAATAAATAAATTCACTTTGAGTTCATTATATCATACTCAATGTGTAGCCTTAATGTTGATACAGGAGCAAAATCACAGACAAGCATCCTTTTGAATTTTCTGTTTATGAAAAATGAAGACTGGGGTTTAGTGGGGGTGGTAACCTAGGTGGACAAAGAAGAACCTAAGAAATGATAGGACTATTTAAGAAGGTAGGGGTAGAGGAAGACTTGGAGAAGATACTGGTCAGCTGAAGTATGAGGCTGAACGAGAGGGGGCTATAGCGTTTAAGGTAGCAGAGGACTAGAGAAAGGGCTAGATTACTTACAAAATGCCTGCAGTTACACATTAGCTAGCAAGGAAATGTAACCCTTGAAACTGCATTCCCTGGAATAAGAAAAACAGAACAGAGACAGAAAATCTTTCATACTTATATATTTCCACTTTCTTTGGTGGGAATGATCAATATATTACAAAGAGCAGAAATATTTACAATAGGCAATATCAATAAACTGAGCTAGTGGGGATTTTAAGTGCATATTTGCATGAACATAGATTAGCAAAGTTCACCTCCTTTCCAGAAAAAAACATAGCCTGGACCAGATAGATTGTTTTGTATTATGTGTGCTGTATCCATTTACTTTCAAATGTAACCTTTACCTGTTATTACTACTATGAGCTGGGCTTAGAATGAAGCATCATTTAATATATAATAAAATAATTCCTATCACTAAATGGTTATTCTTCAATGATGTTTTACTGGGAAATTGTATCTACAAGTGCACTTCTGAGAGACATGTTTAATTGAACTGCATCTGTTTTAGGCTGTGCTCCTTTTTATCTGGCAACTCCTAAAAAATGAATAAGTTTGGGATGTTGTTTACTATATTCTAACATTAATATAATGGAACTAAAATAAAGTATATTGTCAATTTTTCATGACAAATCTGTGGTTTTATCTCATGCCAGTCTATTGTTATTTTCTATTTCGTATTTCTACATACTTTTAAATGTAGAATTTTATATGTACTTTGAATAAAATGCTTTCATTTAATAATAAATCCATACTGTTTTGTCTGCCGGATATTTTAAAAAATTATATAAAATTTTAATTTATATATAAGTATATATTCTATGAATTAATATAAATATATTTAATTATACATATAATTTATATATATATAACAATCTCCTAACTTACTGAATTTATGTGATTCTATTGAGAATGAAAACAAAAAGTTATGTGAAAGTATTTTTTAATAGACATTTTTTACAGCAGGTTGGGGTTCACAGCACAATTAAGTGGAAGGTTTCCATATACCTCCTTCCCCACAAACGCACAGTCTCCTCACCATCAAACCCCCACACTAGAAGTGATACATTTGTTACAAGTGATAAACTTATATTGACACATAATTATCACCCAAAGCCCCTAGTGTACAGTAGGGTTCAATCTTGATTTTGTACATTCTATGGTTTTAGGCAAATGTATAACAACATGTATATACCATTTTAGTGTCATACATAATTGTTTCACTACTCTAAATATCTTCTGCACCCTATTTATTCATATCTCTTTCTCCCCAAACCTTGAAAACCACTGATTCTTTTAATGTCTCCATAAATTTGTCTTTTCCAGAATGTCCTACAGTATGTACCCTTTTCAGACCGGCTTTTTTTAGTTAGTAATATGTATTTAAGAATCCTCCATGTCTTTTGATACTTGAGACACATTTATTTTAGCACTCAACAATATTCCATTGTCTGGATATACCACAGTTTATTTATTCATGTACTAAAAGACATCTTTCTTGTTTCCCAGTTTGGACAATTATTTAAAAAGCTACTATAAACATCTGTGTGTAGAGTTTTGTGTGGACATAAGTTTTCAATTTCTTCGGGTAAATATTAAGGAGCACAATTTCTGCCCTGTATGGTAAAAGTGTGTTTAGTTTTATAAGAAACAGCCAATCTGTCTTCCAAAGTGACTGTGTCATTTTGCATTCCCGACAGCAATGAATGGGAGTTGCTCTGAATCTTTGCCAGCATTTCGTCTTGCTAGTATTTTGGATTTTGGTTATTCTAATAGGTGTGTCTTGGTATCTCATTGGTGTTTTAGTTTGCTATCCTCCTGATGATGTATGACATTGGCCATCTTTTGAAATGCTTATTTATCATCTGTAATACCTTCTTTGATGAGTTATATGTTCAGATCTTAGGTCATAAATTCTGTTGTTTCTTTTCTTACAGTTGAGTTTTAAGAGTTCTTTGTATATTTTTGCATAACAGTTCTTTATCAGATGCGTCTTGAAAATATTTTCTCCCAACTTTGGCTTATTTGTTCATTCCCTTGACAATATCTTTTGCAGAGAGAAGTTTTAAATTTTAATGAAGTTCAGTTTATCAATTATTTCTTTCATAGATTGTGCCTTTGATGTTGTATCTAAAAAGGTATCACCATACCCTAGGTCATCTAGAATTTTTTCCTATTTATGTTCTAGGAGCTTTATAGTTTTACATTTAGGTCTATAATACATTTTGAGTTAATTTTTGTGAAGAGTGTAAGGTCTGTGTCCACATTCATTGTTTTGCATCTGAACGTCCAGTTGTTCAGCACTATTTGCTGAAAAGACTACCTTTGTTCCATTGTATTACCTTTGCTCCTTTGTCAAAGATTGATTGACTATCTATTCTTTCACCAATACCAACCACATTGTTTTGATTGCTGGCGTTATGTTATATCTTGAAATTGAGTCGTCTCAGTCCTCCGATTTTGTTCTTCAATATTGTGTTGGCTATTCTGTGTTTTTTGCTTCTCTATTAAAATTGGTTTATTAGTATCCACAAAATAGCTCTATGAAATGTTGATTAGAATTGCACTGAATCTAGAGATTTAGCTGGCAAAAAGTGACATCTTGAGTCATCTTATCCCTGAGATAAATCCCACTTGGTTATGGAGTATAATTTTTTATATATGTTTATGAGAAATATTGATCTGTATTTTCTTGCAATGTCATTGTTTTGGGTATTATGATAATGCTGATTTCATAAATGAGATGAGGAGTACTCCCTCTGCTGAGATTGCAGAGAATTAGTATAATTTATCCCTTAAATATTTGGTAGGAGTCACAATGAACCCATCTGGGTTTGGTGCTTACTGTTTTGGAAGGTTATTAATTATTAATTCAATTTAATTGCTAGAAATAGGCCTATTCAGATTGTCTATGTCTTCTCGTGTGTGTTTTGGCAAACTGTCTTTCAAGGAATTGGTCAATTTCATTCAGGTTATCATATTTGTGAGAATAGAGATGATCATAATATTCTCTTATTATCTTTTAATACACTCTATTTAACTGCTCAAAAAGGTCTTGTTTCAAGACATTTTTGTAGTTGAGACAATTATTGTATTTAATCAATATTGTTCCTTAATCTCATATAGCTTACAAAATTGCTATGAATAAAAGCAGATCAAGCATAAAATATGAGAAAAAAATAGAGCATTTAGTCTTTTTGTTTTTTTGGTTCCATAAAATGATAGCAACATAAATAGAGTATTAGAGTATTAAGAATGGTCCTTACATAAATAACCAGCAAGTATTTATATTTTCTTATTTGATTAATGTCGTAGTTAATAAACCTAGATTAGAGTCAGAAAATTATTTTCTTGGATTTTCCTTTCTCAAGTTCCCCAGAGTAAAGATATAGTAAACCACCCTTCCCTATAGCTAAATGCTATTTTTAAAAATGACATGAGTATTCATAAAGAAATAATTTTTTCTCACACTTTGTCACTTATTAAATGAAACATGCTTGATAACTATAACATTTTGGAGAGGACACCCTTTTATCTCCACAGTTGTCACTGAATACATAAATATTAAAAACACTATTGTAAAAAGTTAAACAAATTTTTTCTTATGGAAAAAAAGCAATGAGGTATTTTTATGACTTCAAGTAACTTATTTTTGCCTGTGTTGATATGTTCCCTGAGCTGTTTTCCTATCTTTTCATAGAGAGTATATTAAAGAAAAATCTAAATTATAGTTTCAGATTTTGTCGTTAATAGTTGATAAAACTATTGGTCATAATTTCTTCCCTGGCTATGGGGTCATTCCAAGAAATGAGTCAGAGAAATAAGGCAACTTAAGGAAGAAAATTAACAGTAATAACATTAGAGAAAGTCCTTTGGGGAAGTAATATTAAGACAATAAGCACCAATTAATTGGAAAAATTCCTATAGTTGAGCTTCTAAGGATAAATCTTTCATTGTATTTTTTCTTACATCAACTCTATAATAGTAATATTTCAAAGTTTTAGAGAACAGTACATTTCATAGGGCCAAAGGAGTGAGATTATCACCATTATTCTCAAAACACGTACATGCACACATGTGTACCTCCACACACCAACACAAATATATATCATACACATTCCACACAGATTTTCATTCACATCCCCTTTGTCCCCCTTAGTGAAGACCTCTGGCTACCTTAATAAAATCAAGCCTAGAAGATCTAAATTTGGCTATAGCCATGCAGGGAGAGACCTCTGGACTTTACATACCAGCACCGTGCAAGAGAATTCTTTGTGATGATAGAAACATGATATATATGTGCTGTTCAAGAATGTAGCCTCTAGTTCCATTGTGGCTATTGAGTATGTAAAATGTGGCCAGTATGACAGAGATAATTTTTTAAATTGTATTTAATTACTTTAATTTAAACTAAAATTTTTACAGTGACTTGTAGTTAGTCACTAACATATTGACAGAATAACATAGACTCTAGATTTCTGTCTCTTATGATTTCCCCAGGAGTGAATTCTAGCTTTACTTCTCTATCAAAATTATACTTAACTCTGACTGAACATTAGATTAGCCCAGGGAGTTTTAAAATTATCAACTTTTTAGCATCACTTAGATGATTTCATTATAAATCCAACATCCAGAATAATTGCTATAGCCCAAGTGTAGACTCACAAATCTTTCCTTATCTCTAGTAGTACGGGTATAACCATTTTAACCAGAGTTATTCAAAGCTTTGTGATAACAAGATGAGCATAGACCCCGATGATGCATCCATCTCAATCAGTGATTCTCCAAATATGTTCAATGGAACACTAGATCCGTAGGATACTAGTAGAATTTTTGTTATTAATTAGTCTGGGATATTTGGGGTAAAATAAATAAAATATTTTTCTTTATTATAGAATTTTTAAGAGATTAATACATTGGAAATTTCCAAGAAGGATAATTGTACCAAGGCTGCTTTTTCCCCATAATTTACTTGGCCAGGATTTACTGAGGGCCATTCTTCTGGAGCAGTATTTTGCCAATTATCCCTTGGAAAACAACGATATTGATAATGTGGCTTATGAAATATAGAAATTATCCTATTGCCAACCTGGGAAGACCAAATTTGATCTTACTAAAGAAACTGGCAAATTTACTCAATATATTTATTCTAGTTTCTTTTTAGCTGGCTCCCTCAGTAGACATTGTATGGTATTCAAATTATTGGTTTCCAATCAGGGATCTAGATGGCTCAAATTCTAACATTGCTTCTACCATTTTCAAGAACTGTGGAGGGTATGAAATTTTACCCTTCTTGTAAGTTAACAGATTTGCCAGTCACAGTGTAATAGACTCTGGTAGAAGATATGAAAACTCTTGATTCAGAGACAGAATATTTGTTATGCAAGGTGCAGCAGGTTAAGCATAGTGAATTTCATGTTCATATCAGTTCCTCTTGACCCCAAGTCCCATAGATGCATGAGAGGACAAGTTTGTGTCACAGTGAGAAATTTAGAACTTAGCAAACTCATATCTTATGAGTGGTTGTTGTCAAACCTGCCCTACATTTGCCCTGTAAAGAGACATTATTTTTATTTTCCTAACCTGAAAACAAATCTGCCTTCTGATCGAGAAAAAGGCACTATTTCTATCTTCCAAGGCTGTTTGTTATATCAACATCTTTAGATAAATAGTCTGAGACAAAAACTATCAATGTCTTTCCACAAAAAGTGTAGAAATTCAGAAGACCCATGGTGAAATATTTCCCAATATTATTCACTAGCTGCATTAACTCTGTTTCAACGGAAATAAGAGTTGAAATAAAAATCACATTTGCTTCATAGAATTCATCAGTGACTTAAATAAAATGTTCCATGGCAAATAAATAAAACTCAACTCAGCAAAACAATTAAATTTCTATAAAATTTTATAATGGGGCCTAGCTCTCAGTCTTCCAGTTTTGCTTATTGCTATTATTTATCAAATAATTATTTATATAATTTATGATATTTTAACAAAGATAAACTGTTACTTTCCTATAGCATAGAAACTCCATCAATTCAGAAACCTTTCTGTCTTCCTCTTTTCTTTCCATCTTTTCTAGAAAGAACCTATGACCCTGAGACCTGATATGTGGCTCTGGCATCAGGAATATGTATTTGGCCCAGTTTCCAGATCTCATTTACTGTGGCTTTGTGAAATTCCCGCTTGTTCTTGGATATTGAAACCTATTGTGCATGGATCTGTGATGAGATACTTATATGTCTCTTCTGATCTTTGAAATCAACCCTTAAAATATTATAATTAAAAACAACAACAAGAAAGAAAAAAACTAAACAAGCCTTTTTTTCCCTCAAACACTTCAGTAACAGCTTTTTCTGCTATGATTTCAAGAATATGCATTGGAACTGAAATTTAAAGTTTCAACACCTAAATTATGTTTTCTGAACTTACCCATAAGAGGGTGTAGGAGTTCCCTACAGGGACCTGAAAGATAATTGACATAAAAAAGGTTAGAGAAATATATCTCAGTTAATATCTCAGAATGTTTTTTGTTGCATATGAAAAGGGCCTTAATATGGGGAGATTATCCTATATTATATGAGTAGAACCAATGTAATCACAAGGGTCCTTATAAGAGCGAGGCAAGAGGGCGAATGCTACAAAAGGCAAGGTAATTACAGAAGCAGAGAGAAAGAGAGATTGGAAGACACTCACCTGACAGCTTTGAAAATACCAGATGGAACCAAGAGTTAAGACATTTAGGTGGCCTCTTAGAAGCTAAAAAAGGCAAGGAAATAATTTTTCCCCTAGAGTTACCAGAAGGAATATAGCCAGCCCTGCCGAGACTTTGATTATAAGATTTCTGACCTCTAGAACTTTATGATGATAAATTTATATTGTTTTAAGCTACAGATTTTGTGGCAAATTATTAGAGTAGCCATAGAAAAGTAATATAGCATGTTTTCTTGTAAGTCCCTAACTAGGAATGTGATAATACTATGTGTATAGTATTTCATATTTTGGCAAGACTCCAGGACATGGTGCAAATGTGTTGCTAGGACTGAATCTGGAAGTTTAAAAAACATAATGGCCACACTGAGTGAGATTGAAAATGCCTAAACTGCCAGAGCAGATAATAAAAGGATTAAAGGCCAAAGAAAATGGGCATACTGGAATGGCTGTATTAACTGAGGCCTAAAGATTATGTCAGATCATCCAGAGAATTATGAGAATGTTCATTGAATTATGTTCTATGACCTCAAAAACACACCATTCACGCAAGGCTGTAAGAAATACACTAGTGAGAAATAGGCTTAGCGGCAGGCATCATTAAGAACTTTAGCTCTCCTCTGAAAGTCAGGGTTAATAGTATAGAGGCTGTCATAGAACTCAACTCGCTGAAAGCAATGGGAACGATAATATGGCCCCAAAGGAATAGGAGACAGGTAGCAGTGTTGAATCACCAGAAACCAGGAGGCTATAACTATCATAACAGATAAATTTGAAGTGTCCCCCTTGGCTAGGGAGCCCTGACACATAGAGTCATGAAGATGTTTCAAAGACCACAGCATCTCTAAGGGTTAAAAAATGACAGCTAACAAAGGTACCACTAAATTGTGTGTGCATGTGTGCAAGTGCATGTAGATGTGTAGATGATAAGTACAAAGTTGAAAGTATTCACTCCAATAAAAATTATCATGTCTTACTCAGTTTCCAAATCTGAGGGGATTTTTACACATGGACCAAAAACTGTAGCTTGAACAGATGACCTGATCTCTAGAAAAAGAACCCTGAAATACCATAGCCAATAAATACTGTAATGACTCTCCTAGTCCTTCATCAAAGGGACCTATGACTACTTACTTAAATTATTGTACACTGGGTTAAAAGGAATACACATGCATTTCAAGGATCATTAGACACAGGGTTCAGTTAACATAGATACTTGCAGATTTTAAGTATTATCATAGGCCCCCCTTAGGTTTAGCTGAAGTAACCTCTTAGAGTCAACACCAGATGAACTGAGTAATTAAATTAAAAGAGGTTTACTTCCAAATGATGGGAAGTAAACCCCATGAAGAATTGGGAATCTGATATTTCATGAAAAAAAATGAAGGGGTCCAATGGCCAGGGGCATGCCAATACTTCTCCTTCAAAGCAAAAGACAAATTCTTGCATATTTTATCCCTTATTACCAAAAAAAAGGAAGCTTAATGCAAGAGAAGCCTCTTAAATTCCACAAATAACATATTTCACATCTAGGAATGCTATTCTGGCCCAGACACAGGGTGATATGGGAGGCTGCCAGTTCAAATGAGAGCTGGAGCAAAAAAGGTCTTGGCACCAGGCTCATGCTACAGTGCAAGCACGTCTGCCATGGAGATGATCCAGCATACCATATTGTGTTGGATATTTCAGTGGTGGGAAAAGATGCAATGTGGACTTTATGGTAGTCATCAGTGGAAAAATCACAGGCCTCTTGGTTTCTGGAGTAAGGCCATATCATTCTAGCAGAAAGTTACACATGTTTCAAAAAATAGCTACTGGCATGTTGCTGGGTCCTGGTCAAAATGGAATGTTTGACCATAAATAACCATAGAACACCTGCTTTACAGTGAAGGACATGTGGAAAGAGCCTTCAAAATGAAAGCCTGTTCAAACATTAGAATTGCCTGGTATAGGTTTAGCTGAAGTAATCTCTCAGAGTCAACACCAGATGAACTAAATAAACAATTACAACTATGAATGAACAAGTACAGCAACTCTGGCCTGAAAAATATATGGTTACCAAGATCCCAGAATCTTAAGGAATGAGAGAATTTGAGTCATTCTGTGAGATTATATCCAAAGACCAGGAGAGGCAATACCTTAGGGTAAGTTATATTTATTGTGGACAGTGGTACCAGTTGCAGCCTCAAGACCAACTTCAGGGAGGCCTTTGACCTCCCTCTTCCAAGTTTCTCTCCTTAGGAAGCGGCCCCACCAGTGCTTGAAAGAGTTGTTCCCTGAAGCTGCATGGTGAAGTGAAGTTACATGGTCCAAAGAGTGGACTGTGAAGACATGGAGATGAGCCATTTAGATCCCCCTTCAAGAGAGAACTTGCTGCCCACTGTGATGAGAGTGATTAGAAGACAGCCTCCATCTGTTAGTTCATTCAAGCTCCACTTCAGATTTCAAGGCAAAGCTCTGTTTCAGAGTGGCTTTCAACCACTAATTGTGGAAGGTGGTGGAAAATAGAATAGCCATTCTCTCCCACACAGGACTCCTCTAATGGGCAACCTTTGTTCTTTTGCTCCATGTTGGGTTAGCAAAGACTTTGTTGGGTCAGCAGTATGTCTGATAAGCACTCCTATTCAATCCTGCTTCCACCTTCTTCCTTCCAGAGGTATTTCTTCCCAATGAATCATTCACACACTTAACTTCACCTTAGCAATTACTTCCCAGAGAACCCAGCCTGCCTCAACTAGCTAATCTCTACACATTCTCTGATGTAATTAAGGAATTGTCTTTTAGAGGATTATACTAATACCATATTATTTTGTACTAATACCGTACTATTTTGCAACTACATTAGTAAGAAGCCATGACATTGGAATGACAATTTTAACATGTAGTTATCTAGTTGTGGGGGCCAAGCTTGAGTTTTAGTAAAAATTGTATTATATATACATATACATATGTATATGTATATATATGTATATTACACACATATGAAAGAGAGACAATAATGTGAAATATTTTAGTCAATCTCATGAAGTATTACCATACTGTCAACAGAGGATGAAAAAATAATAAAAGGAAAATTTATGACTGAATAATGAAGCTATTAGTTTTTGACTTGTTAGGTAAAAGAGCCATAATCTCATAAACTTGTATTAACAGCTATCTTCTAGTAAAGAAGAGGAAAAAATAATATTCATGATTAACATCTAAAAATTGAGATAGATATAAAGTTAAAGCACAACAAAGGAAGAAGAGGAAATATATTCAGACCTTTAGCTCAACCCCATGAATCATTTTAAACAGAAATTTATAATTTCAAATAACTGAAATACAAATTAATATAAAAATTATTTTCTAAGATATAAAAGAGCCCTTAATTTTCACTATTTAATAATACAAAATTGATTTGAAATATGCTTGGACCAAGTTTTAATTCTTCATATAAAAAGAAAATATAATTAATTTTATTTTCCCAAAGTTATGATGAGTATAATTTATTAAACTCAGAAAGAGCACATGTTCATAGAAATTATGCCCTTTATCATTTGGGGGGTATAAACACTCTTTGAGGCATTTTATTATCATGTCTTCAGTGGTATTTACCATTTTACTGGCAAAAGGCAATTAAAAAGGTTCAAATATTAAAATTTTAATTTATGTATAGACTTATTACAGAAATAAGGTATATACAATGTGATTTCTCTATTACATCTTCCCTTGAGCAGCTATCAACTTCCACTGTAACTATCATTTGTGGTTTTACTTCTTCTGAAGAATGAGTTTTTGACATTTGACTATTCCAATAAAAAGACTTTATTTGAAAAATTAGAGTTGTAGATGTTGATATTATCAAAGGAGTGAATTAAATCAGGTTTGGAATATAAGTTTAGTCAAATTATTTCTAGAACAGTCAAAAATTTTGTCCCTTATTACATTAAAAAATAAATACTATACAGTGTAAAACAATATTGAAAGGATCAAAACAAAAAGTTACTTTCTTTTACTCAAATGTGTTCTGCAATCAATAGTTTTTAACTTTCTAGAATTTGACAATTTCTACATAAGAAATATAAATTTTAAATGATAGGCTTCCAATAAATTAAATATTTTGTCTATCGGCTGCCTATTTTGTCTATTGGTTCACTGTAGCTTGCATTTATGACAAAGAATTAAAGGTGTTGGAGCCCTATAATCAGAATCAGGAAAAATAAAGCAAAGCAATAACTTACTTAATAAGTAAACTCTAAGTTGAGAAAGGTTATTTAAGAAGGCCATTGATCAGATCACTCTTCACTTCAGAGACAACAGATATATTAATATACAGTAGTTTGGTGGACTCAGGAAGTAATTAAATCCTAGAATAGGGAAAAAAAATTGCTAGAATGTCTCTCCTTAGAAATATTTAAAGCTAGAATAGATATTTTTCTTTAGGTATCTTTTTTAACTTTAGAAGCCTTTGATTGGATATTTGTGGTATTTATTTCTTAAAGATTACTTCAACAGTTTCCATCAACTGAGTTTAAAAGAATGTATGTTACTTTTAAAAATCAATTGACTATTTTTCAGAGGAGCTTTAGGTTTACAGAAAAGTTGAGCAGAAAGTTCAGAGAGTTCCATATACTGCATCTCCTCTCTACCTGTTGCACACAATTTCTTCTATTAATAACATCTTACATTAGTGTGGTGTATTTGATACAACTGGTAAACCAGCATTGATACATTATTATTGATTGAAGTCTATAGTTTACACTTCAGTTCTATGGGTGTTGAAAAATTCATAATATCATGTATCTACCATACATACGATTGTTTTACTAATCTAAAAAGCCCCTGCTCTAGCCCTGCATCCCTCCCTGGCAACCACTCATCATTTTACTGTCTCTGTAAGTTTTCCTTTTCCAGAATGTCGTATGGTTGGAATCATACTAACATTTTCAGACTGGTGCTTCTTTTTCCATGCTGGATCTTCCATCCCTGCTTTGTGCATCAGCATGTCTCTCAAAATAAAAAGTCAAGAGACTTAGCAAGCATGTGCTTTAATATAGGGGTCCTCAATCCCCAGTCTGCAGACCAGTACCCAGGCTGGTACCGGTCCGGTCCATGGCCTGTTAGGAACCAGGCTTCACAGCAGGAGTTAAGCTGTGGGCCAGCGAGCAAAGCTTCATCTGTATTTGCAGCCACTCCTCAGAGCTAGCATCACCACTTTAGCTCCACCTCAGATCATCAGGCATTAGATTCTCATAGGAGCACTGGTCCCTGGTGCCAAAAATGTTGAGGATCACTTCTTTAATACAGGTGATATTTATATTTCAGAACCTATTTCTATAGGTTTTATCCAAATGTTTAAGAAAACTAATGATAATAACATCAAGTTCCGTCTAGATGATCAAATATGAATTTATTTTGAATTACAACCTACATCAAGATAAGCCTTTTATATGTTAGTATATGTTTGTACTTGGTATGTTTAAGCTACTAAGGACTGCTTTTATCTTTTTTGGTACTTAACATCTGTTGGAAAACATTTTTCTTTTGAATTTACATACAACCTGAAGTAAAATATTGCTAATATGTCAGCTATATTGTTTATGATCTTCTCCCTTAATTTTGCTATCTGTAGTGAAATACATCATTTAAATATTGTCAAGGTTTCTGGGTTTTGTTTTGTTTTGTTTTTGAATTTTGATCTGTATTTTTTTCATAATTGTTTAAAATGTTCTATTGCTCTCAAGTTTTGAATATGATGGTTATTTGAGACTATAACTATAAAGACTACATAAAGAAAACACTATTTTTATGCTGTACTCTGTTCATGAGACCAGAAGAACTCTTCCATGATCACCATAAAATCAAATTATCTGTTTCTTTCTATTAAATGTAAATATGAGAGTTATATCTTTTAAATATTTAAAAAATACAGTGTAGTCAATAAGATATAAGAGGGTTGTGAGTACTAATTTACCTTCCTATTGGTTAAATGGAATAGCTTCAGAGAGGCAGAACAATATTTTTTTTCCCTCAAGCTCATTCCTGAAATATTTTTTTTCCCTCAAGCTCATTCCTGTCTCCAGAAATTATAGAGACAGATTATTTGAGACAAAAAAATTAAAGATCTTTTGAATAAAACATTCTATACATCTTGGTTTCTCTCCTTTCTTGTTATAGAACTAGAAGACAGATTATCTTTATGGCTACAATAGCTAGGATGTTGTGTGCTTTGTAGAATAAGACCAGACCAATGATTTCTAATACATCAAAGAATAAAACCTAAATAATTTCTATGTTTTCTAGTTATGTTTTCTGAACTGCTGTGTCTACATATATTGTCTTATTTTTAATATTCACAGAAATTCTATATAAAGAAGGCCCTAGCATTATATCTATTTTATAGATGAGGAAAATGACAACACGTTTACCTTTTGCAGAGACATCCTGAGAGAGTAGTATTCAGACTAAGGCAATATCAGACCAGAGGCTACTCACTTAAGCTCTACAATGTTGCTTGTTTTTTTTACTTATTTTCTTCATGATATAGATAAAATGTTACAGAAAAGTATATTTAAGCTAACATAAATCTTTCAAAGGAGTAGTATAGAAGTTATTTAATTTCAAGCAGATGAGGTAAATAGATAACAAAAGATTAATATATCCTTTTAGAATGTAGGTCTTCCATTTTGCTCATTATAAATTCATTCTTTATTTAAAAGAGCATTAGTTAGCCATATAATGTTTAAAACGTAAACGGTTGTGCATTTTGTTAACTGCCTACCTATCTCCAAGGTAGTGATTTATAAAAACATATTTAATTTATATTCTTAAAAAGATAAAAAATTAAATGTGAAATGAGGCTTGGTGGGTCCTTGACATCTCAAACTTGGATTTTTATAAGAATATTTTTTGTTTCTTTTTTTTTTCCTGCAGAATTTACCATTCTCCCTTTTCTCTTTTCTGGATCTTACAAATGTTAAGAAGCTTTGTGATCTATTCAAACTTTTATAATCATATAATCACAGATATGAGTTATTGTCATGTCTCAGAAATATACACATATCTATGAAGGCAAAAGATAAGAAAAGAGATTAGGAGAGTCCTAGGCTCCTTTATAAGTGGTGACAGTTACTTTTATGTGCTAACTTGGCTAGGCCATAGTACCCAGATATTTGATCAAAAACCAGTCTTGATGTTTCTGTGAAGGTATTTTTAAATTGGATTATTAACATTTAAATCAGTGGATTTTGAGTAAAGCAGATTGCACTTCATAATGTGGGTATGCTTCATCCAATCAGTTGAAGATCTTTACCACTTCTCATTGTGTTAATTCAAACATTGCCCCTCAATAGACACAGGAGGCAAAGAGGACTGTAAACAAAGCATTCCCAGGGGCTGTGCTTGTCCCCAAGGACACTTCCCATTGCTCCCATGGGCACTATTGGCCCTTTTGGCTGTTCCCATGGACATTATCTCCCTGCTCCACTGGAGAACATTGCAGATCTGGTCCTCCCCAACACTAGCTAGGCAGCATGTCTGGCTCTCATCCACAGGGGAAGACCTTTGATCTTCAGGATGAGGCAATCTCCTTCCCCTCTGCTCGCATATAAAACAATGTCTGCTCTTGACTGGCTGCCTTTTCTTGCAGCTCCAACCAACCAAGTACTGAAGCTTCCCTGCCTTGTGAGTAATAAATGGCATGTCTCACTCTGCTGGCCCTCCTTGTGGTTTTTTCAGAATATCCAAGGCCCAGGTGCAAGTTCCTGGCCTGTAGCTTCTGCATTACACCCGTTTAGAAAAAAAATAAATAAAAGTGCAGCTCGCTGCCAGCATTAATTTAATTTTGCATAAACACACTCTTTGAGGCTAAAGTAAATCTGACTGGTTTTCAATGTGAAAATAAAGTATGAAAACTGTTCTTGGAGTTATTTCTAAGCAGAATTTATCTCTAATCCTAATGCGACAGAAATATATATGTAAGTCAGGTTCATCAAATGAATCTTTGGCTAACAACTGTTTGAGCACAATGTTAACATTACACATAGGAATGCTACGTTTTCTAGGATTTGACATTTTCAGTGATCAAGAATTACATATTTTGTAAATGGAAATACCACTATTAAAAACAGAATATTATAAATAGAATGATGTCATTTGTCCAAAGATTACTGATATACTATAAAATAATAATATGTGAAAATAATAATAATAATGAGATATTTCATGGCAAACTTGAGGGGTAAGGTTAGGACTGTAATCCGTGAGTTATCTTGGGGTAAACGCTGCAGCTACAAGTGCCACCAGTGAGAATTCTCGGAGGAAACAGGGAATGGGTTAAGAAGAAAGAGACTGAGGTCTCCTGAGGCAAAGAGAAATCTGTCTTTAGACTGCCTTTGGACTAAAGTGGCAATATCAACTCTTCCTTGGGCCTACCATGCAGATTTTGAATTTGCCGGCCTCCATAGCTGAGTAAGCTAATTCCTTAAAATCTCCTCTTTCTCACTCTTGCTCTTGATTTCTCTATACATACATACATACATACATACATACATACATACATCAATGTTAAGAAAGTCCAAACCTATAAAGAATTTTTATAAAAACTTATTGGAGCCTAAAAGGATACATTTGGAAGCAAGATCGCAACAGATTGAGATAAATGCTTCCAAGAATAATGGTTTGCAGTTTCTTTTTATGAATTTGAGATTAAAGAGAGAACATAAGGAAGAATTACATGAAGGTAGGAGGAAGCAATGTGGGAATTAGATTACAGGGTAGTAAAGATTATATGCTCTCTTGAGGGATATAATAGGGTGGTCAAATATTAGAAGGAAGAGTCTAAAAGGGGGCATTTCAAAAGGTGTGTTAACATAGATGTACAGAAACAATGGACAGGGCTTGCTAAAGACAAATAGAAACCTTTTAGTAAAGAAGTTGTATGCCTGGGACATGACTAGTCCAGGTAGGAATTATGATCAAACCTCCCTTTGAGGTTACTTTCCATAGAACTCCTTTATAGAGTATATATACACATACACATACATATACATACCTCCTACTATTCTGTTTCTCTGGAGAATCCTGACTAATACATAATAATAATTTTTAAAATGTGAGAGAGAAGTAGGTTACTGAATACTCAAAAAGATTTTTTAAAAAATATTCACTACTAAAGCTGGTGATGAACAAGCCTGATTTCCAATATAAGGCTAATGAAAGCAAATGCAAACTTGGGGCTTCAAAATAAAGCACTGTCAAGTATCATAATATAAATCTCAAATAACATATTTTACTTTGTTTTACAGTTTCTCTTCTCAACAATTGACCTGCATGTGTTATCTAGTTTTTCTAACAAGTGAAATCTTTGATGTTGTTATATGGTCAATTTATAACACCTAAGGGAGAATTACACATTTTATAGGATAGGTAGCATCCTGTTGCTAATATCATCAACATTTATTACTTTCTTCCTAATATGTTACAAATCTCTTAGGTTTCAGTGCTGTTTATTTTTCTAGTAACTCCTATAGAAAAACATAATTTCTAAGTACTTCATTTTTTTAAACCCAAGATCATCTAAAATGAGATGCTTTCATAGAACCAGCATTTTCAGGTATAAATTTTTATCATAGAATAAGAATGTCTTTATATTTTAATGAAAGTATCAAGTCAGTTTTATCTACAAAAGGAAATCAAATATTAGATTTAACCAGAGGCACATAGCAATTTTTCTGCTTTTCCTATGGCTATTTTTTCTTGAAGACTTGTGCTCTCCATATGTTATATAATTCTCTGTAGCCTTACTAGAGCTGAGATAGTTTTATTACTGAAATAATTTATATTTTCCTTTTCAGTCTATTTCTATCATTCAAAATTTTTTATAATCAAAGTACCTCTTAGTATTATCCAGCTCATTCTCCCAAGACTCTGACAATGTATGTCAGTTTAGAATCATCCAGGAGCAAGGATTTGCCAAGCTAGATAAGATTTGATACTGTCAACCTAATAACCCTATAAATTTCTACAGCATGAGATGACATGTGTCAGGATATGTGCACATATAAACATATATATATTGAGTTTGTTAACTTATTACAGATTTATCACATTCAAATGGAAGTGATTGTTAATCATTCATTTTTTTTTTTTTATTTTTGCCTTTTTTAATCAAAAACATTGCTCTGTTTCCAGGCTTCTGGTCAAGACGGAGGAGTAGGGAAATACTGTGCTCACTTTATCCCATGATCACCTCAAAATTTATAGGGTTATTAGGTTGACAGTATCAAATCTTACTGTAGAATAACAGTCATTAACAAAAGCCTAAAGTCTAGCTGAACAGAAGTCCTATAACTAAGGACAATCAGAAGAAACCACCTTGAGACTGTTAGGAGGAGCAGAGATACAGAAGAGGCTAGTTTCACACACATGTGTGGCAGTTAAAAATAGGGAGCGCTATCTAGGCTGCAGACATCCTCACAAGGAGTGAAATGTCCAAGCCCTACACCAGGCTCCCCTGCCCTGGGTTCCAGTACCAGGAAGAGAAAATATCCTAACTCTAGCAGTGAGAACCAGGAGAAACTATGGCTGAGTGAAACAGAGGGCTGCTGGACTGCCAGCGATTCTCTTAAAAGGCCCATGCACAACTTACTTGCTGAAGGACTCACTCAATCTGAGATCCAGGGCTGAGGCCCTATTTCTATCATTCAAAATTTTTTATAATTTGAAAAGTACTTATGGGGAGGAACTGAATTGTCTTGCTTCAGGGCAAGTGCTGGAAGAAGAAGCTTGCTCCCAGACAGAACTTCTGGCAGAGGCCATCATCTTTAGTTCAGCCGCCCGCCACCTGGCCTGCACACGCAAGTGGGCACCATATCTAGGCTCCATCAACCTAGCTAACACCGTTTACCCTGCCATGATGATTCCCTGAGACTCCTCCCCTCCCAATTTACAGGTCCACCCAGTGGCTTTTTCATGCAAACAACTTTCCTTGGCTCCTGCTGTGGTCTTTCCTAAAATCTCTAAAAGGTTCACAAACCCCAAACAAGAAGCATCTGGCATTGGTATGCCCTGTACTCCTTGCTAAGCAGCCCAAAGCCCGGCACTAGCAGCAGCTGGTCTGAGTTCAGAACCTACCCTCTCAGGTACCTTTCAACTCAGCACTAGCAGCAAACATCTGCAGATCATTTTTCAGCTTATACCAAGTGGCCCCAGGCAGGGCACAGGCAGTGGTTGAACTTGGCCTGCAACAGAGCCCCAGAATCAGCACACTCAGAGACCAGCTTCCGACAATATCAGAGCACCACTCAACCACCTCCACAAACCACATACCCAAAGAGACAGACTCGATAGGCATAAGAGCCCAGATAAAGAAAATCCAGCTTCATAGTTAGTCCCTGCACAACAGCTCCTTCACTGAAGCCACGGCTAGTAATCACAATCAGCCTGAGGGGCAATCCCTCCAAATGACATGCCAACAGCAATCAAGGCTCAACTAAAACAGGAAGGCAAACACAACCCACACAAGGGACACACCTAGAGCATCTGGCTCAGGTGACCAGTGAGACTGTGCCACTGGGTCCCAGAGGACATATACTACAAAGAACCACTCAACAAAGACTGGGAGAAATAACAGCTCTACCTAAAACATAGAAACACACAGAGAAATAGCCAAAATGGGGAGACAAAGAAACATGTCCTAAATAAAATAACACAACAAAGCTTCAGAAAAATAAGTAAACAAAATGGAGACCAGCAATCTACCAGATGCAGAATTCAAAACACTGGTTATAAGGATGCTCAATGATCTCAGTGAGAACTTTAATAAAGAAATAATAAATGTAAAAATAGAAATAGAAAATACAAAAAAGAACCAGTCAGAAACAAAGAATACAATAACTGAAATAAAGAATACATTAGAGGGAATCAACAGTAGATTAGATAAAGCAGAGGATCAAATCAGCGATTTGGAACATAAGGTAGCAGAAAACGCCCAATCAGAACAGTAAAAAGAAAAAAAATCCAAAAATTTAAGTATAGTTTAAGAATCCTCTGAGACTACATCAAGGATGCCAAGATTTGCATCAAGGGGAAGAAAGAGAGCAAGGAATTGAAAAACTATTTGAAAAAATAATGACAGAAAACTCCCTATCCTGGAGAAGGAAATAGACATATAA
>NW_011888807.1:2628169-2639258 GCF_000151845.1 Pteropus vampyrus
AGCTTGCTCCCAGACAGAACTTCTGGCAGAGGCCATCATCTTTAGTTCAGCCGCCCGCCACCTGGCCTGCACACGCAAGTGGGCACCATATCTAGGCTCCATCAACCTAGCTAACACCGTTTACCCTGCCATGATGATTCCCTGAGACTCCTCCCCTCCCAATTTACAGGTCCACCCAGTGGCTTTTTCATGCAAACAACTTTCCTTGGCTCCTGCTGTGGTCTTTCCTAAAATCTCTAAAAGGTTCACAAACCCCAAACAAGAAGCATCTGGCATTGGTATGCCCTGTACTCCTTGCTAAGCAGCCCAAAGCCCGGCACTAGCAGCAGCTGGTCTGAGTTCAGAACCTACCCTCTCAGGTACCTTTCAACTCAGCACTAGCAGCAAACATCTGCAGATCATTTTTCAGCTTATACCAAGTGGCCCCAGGCAGGGCACAGGCAGTGGTTGAACTTGGCCTGCAACAGAGCCCCAGAATCAGCACACTCAGAGACCAGCTTCCGACAATATCAGAGCACCACTCAACCACCTCCACAAACCACATACCCAAAGAGACAGACTCGATAGGCATAAGAGCCCAGATAAAGAAAATCCAGCTTCATAGTTAGTCCCTGCACAACAGCTCCTTCACTGAAGCCACGGCTAGTAATCACAATCAGCCTGAGGGGCAATCCCTCCAAATGACATGCCAACAGCAATCAAGGCTCAACTAAAACAGGAAGGCAAACACAACCCACACAAGGGACACACCTAGAGCATCTGGCTCAGGTGACCAGTGAGACTGTGCCACTGGGTCCCAGAGGACATATACTACAAAGAACCACTCAACAAAGACTGGGAGAAATAACAGCTCTACCTAAAACATAGAAACACACAGAGAAATAGCCAAAATGGGGAGACAAAGAAACATGTCCTAAATAAAATAACACAACAAAGCTTCAGAAAAATAAGTAAACAAAATGGAGACCAGCAATCTACCAGATGCAGAATTCAAAACACTGGTTATAAGGATGCTCAATGATCTCAGTGAGAACTTTAATAAAGAAATAATAAATGTAAAAATAGAAATAGAAAATACAAAAAAGAACCAGTCAGAAACAAAGAATACAATAACTGAAATAAAGAATACATTAGAGGGAATCAACAGTAGATTAGATAAAGCAGAGGATCAAATCAGCGATTTGGAACATAAGGTAGCAGAAAACGCCCAATCAGAACAGTAAAAAGAAAAAAAATCCAAAAATTTAAGTATAGTTTAAGAATCCTCTGAGACTACATCAAGGATGCCAAGATTTGCATCAAGGGGAAGAAAGAGAGCAAGGAATTGAAAAACTATTTGAAAAAATAATGACAGAAAACTCCCTATCCTGGAGAAGGAAATAGACATATAAATCCAGGAAGAACAGAGACCAAACAAGAAGAACCCAAACAGGTCCACACCAAGACACAACATAATTAAAACACCAAAGGTTAAATACAAAGAAGGAATCCTAAAAGCAGCATAAAGAAGGCAACTAGTAACTTATAAGGAGCTCCATGAGACTATCAGTTGATTTCTCAACAGAAACTTTGCAAGCTAGAAGGAATTGGTATGAAATATTCAAAGAGATGAAAAACAAAAACTTGCAACCAAGATTACTCTACACAGCAAAGCTGTCATTTAGAATTGAAGGACAAGTAAAGAGCTTCCCAGACAAGAAAAAGCATAAAGAGTTAATCAACACAAAATCAGTATTACAAGAAATGTTAAAGGGACTTCCTTAAGAAAAAAAATAAAAAAATATGAATAATAAAATGGCAACAACTACATATCCAACCAAATGTGCTTTAAATATAAATAGATTAAATTATCTAGTCAAAAGACATAGAGTGGTTGAATGGATAAGGAAACAAAACCCTTATATATGCTGCCTACAAGAGACTCTCTTCAGATTAAAAAAAACACACACAGATGGAAAGAAAGGGATAGAGAAATATATTTCATGAAAATGAAAAGAAACAAAAAAGCTGGGGTAGCAATACTTATACCAGACAAACTATACTCTAAGACAAAGTATATAACAAGAGACAAAGAAGTTTCAGTAATTCCACTTCTGGGTATTTATTCGAAGAAATCCAAAACACTACTTTGAAAAGACTTATGCATCCCTATGTTCATTGCAGCATTATTTATAACAGCTAAGATATGGAAGCAACCAAAGTATCCATCAATAGATGAATGGATAAAGAAGAGCATATACATACAATGGAACATTTCTCAGCCATAAAACAATAAAATAAAATCTTGCCATCTGCAACCCACAAACAGGTGGGTCATTTGTGGCAACTAGACTCAGGTTTCAGTGTCTAACGTAAGGCTTGTTTACTGAGTGACACAAGTCATACAGAGAAAGAAAAATGCTATGTGATTTCACTTATATATGGAATTTAAAAAACAAAATGAATGAACAAACAAAACAGAAACAAACTCATAGATACAGAGACTATTTTGATGTTTGCCAAATGGGAGGAGAATGAAGGGAGGGAAATAACTAAGAGGCACAAATTGGTAGTTACAAAATAGTTATGGTGATATAAAGTATAGCATAGGAAATATAGTCAATAATATTGTTAATAACTATGTATGGTGTTACATGGATGCTAGATTTATTGGGATAATAGCTTTGTAAGTTATGTAAATGTCTAATCACTATGTTGTATACATGAAACTAATATAATATTGTATGTCAACTGTAATTGAAAAATAAAAAAAATTATTTTAAAAAATTCCTTGCCTCACAGTAAAGTTAGAAATGTTGAACAGTTTTTAGAATTTTGGAAGTTGTTTCATAAACTAAGAATAACAGTTTAATTGCATCCTCCCCGCCCCACGCACACAATTGGACCACTCAAAATTAAATCTGCCATCACTGTAGTTTTCTTGAATTAATTCACCAGTTTTATAATAGAATCACTTAAAATTCTTAAGCAAATTATTTTGAAAATCAATTTAAATTAGTCTCAGATTTCCTTTTTATTAATTCAGGCCACATATCCATTTCTATTGTTTTAATAATTAGATTTAAAGTTTTTAATTTATTTTTTGTTACTTTTACTGCCAATTTATCTCAGATTATCTACCAAATATGGACTCTCTATCCTAGTCCTTGATCTATAGCATTCTGCATTGATCAGCATATTAGCCAGGGTCCAGTTTTAGGAAACAGAACACACTTTAAATAGTTTTAAAAGAAAGGGATTTAATAGAGTGTTGGGTACTTATGAAATTGTTAGAACTGGAACATAGAATTTTAGGCTAGTACTAGCTTTCCAATGTAATTTCTGTCACAAAAAGAGATATGGGAAATCAAGTAGTCATCCTAGAACTTGACTTCAAGACCAAAACCCCCACATATGTTGTTTTGGCTAGGCCATGTTGCAATTAAAAAAAATAAAATTTTAAAACCTCAAAATCTCATTGGGTTAAAACAATAAAACCTTGTTCTCTGCTAGTATAAAGTTCACTGTAAACCACGGAGATTCTCCTGGGCAGAGGTCTTTTATGAGATGTTTCATAGTTGCATCTCTATACAAAACGGCTTGTCAGTACCACGACGGGGGTGGGGGAGAACAGATAGAAAATAGTTCAATGGTCCTTAAATACTTTCTCCCAAAAGTTATGTATGCTACTTGTTTGATTTTCATCAGCCAAAGCAATTCACATGGCATTCCTAACTTCTAGTGGGCAGCAAAGTTTATCCGTACATTGGGTCTGGAAGAAGAATAAACATCCATGTTGGACTACTGTAGTATGTCCTTTTAATGCTCTCAAGACCTATCTAATTGTGGCAATTAATTCAAAGTCAAAGACTTCTTGGTGTTCAAGATAGCCTCTACATTAGGTCCAGATATGGTTGCTTTTGATCTGGATATTTATAAACTGAAAAAAAAAAAAAAAGTTTATATGCCCTAATATCCAATTTATAGAAGCGGACACTATTATTGCAATAAACACTTCCATTTTGATAGGAGAATGGCAGACACATAGGAGGCACTGGTCTGTAGTAATTCAGAATTCCCAAGGGGCTTTCTGCCTGGAGGTGGGAAATAGTCCTTCATATGCCCTTTTACTACTCAGAGTATCTTCTCTGACTGCAGTCCCTGAGAAGAAATTCTTCCTTGATGACATAAAAACTGGAAATTGGGGGAAATTTGCTGTTTTCATGAATGAGCAATTTTCTCACATCAATTCCTTCTTATACAAGTTCGTGAGCCAAAGGTTTAGAGATTACTTTTAGTTTAGTCTTAGCTTCCTTTGGTAGAAAATCTCTTGAAAAATTTCATAGACTTTTTATTTGATTCCAATAAATAACACATGCTAAAAGCCTAATGCATGGCTTCTCTCGGGACATTGTTTTCAAATTTGCGATATTTATTTAGTTTCTGTTTCAGTACTATCTCTCTTTTTTTGACCTACTTATGATTCTATGTACTCAGATTGCAGTAACTCCGAGATTGAAATATACTTTAATCTCTTTTTCATTAGACATTTTAACTAATTAAAAGTTTATTTTAGCCACATTCTTATTTGGATCTTAAATCTGAGATACTTTAATCTAGTTAAAGATTATAGGAACAGTTGTGATGGCCATTCCCTTAATTTGATACTTGTCATTTAAAGCTTTCTTTTAGTTTTTTCATGTATAGTGAGGGGCTGAAAAATAGTTGCCCTTTCCAACCCCAGAGAACACTAAGGTTCTAGTTTATTTCTCTTCTTTTTTATTCTTGTTTGTTAAATGGTCCAATTCTTTTCTGAACTCACTTCTTTAATATAATACTCTCTAAATACAGTCAATAGTGATCAATATACACTATTCATGTTTACTTTGCTACCTTTTTCCTCTAGAACTACAAGTTCATTAAATACATAATTATTCTTTTATGTTCCCTCAGAAGTCCATTTTACAAATTGTTTGCCTAAGAATATCATGGACTATCAGTTTTCAGACTCAAATGATAGTTTCCTCATCTGTTAAGTCAATGCTACATATTTTAAGCTTCATTATCTCAACATTCCAAATTTAGAATCAATGTCTATAGTATTGAGATTAGTCTAGGAGATGATGTGGTAACAATCCCAAAATTGTGGTGATTTAAAACAAAAATGAAAAAAAAAAAAACCCCACAAAAATAATGGTATATTTTTTGCTCAGGCAAGGTCTACTCATATCTGGAAGACTCTCCAGGGCAACTGTCATGCATGTAACTGTAATTCCTCTTCAGGACATACTTCTACCTTTGCTATAGCTAAGGGAAGAGAAAAGATAAAGAATTACCTGCTCTTATGTGCTTCTACCTGAAAATAATACATACTACTTTCTTCACATTCTCTTGGTCATAACAAGTAACGTAGCTCCACCTACTTCAAGAGGTTGAAGAAGTGCAAGGCCCCACATACTTCAAGAGGTCGAAAAAGAGGTTTGGAAGAAGAATGCCTGAAATATTGGCACATAGCACTGATCATTAACACAACTGTAACACCAGAGTAAGGAAGTTAATCCTACTGCCTCCGTAACTACCCCTTGACTATTACAAGTCTTAGGATTTGACACTGAAATTTTGTGTATGCTGCCACTGATGACCCATCAGTTTCTTGGCACTTGCAATTTTAAGGAATAATTAAAATAAATAAATAAATATCTGCATCAAGAAGATGACATCCACTTCAATTCTGCCTACAAAATTTTACATGAACATTATTTGGTTGAATTTATTTGTATTCAGAAACTTATCTGGAAAGGAATCTGACTAAGGTAGGTTTTGTCTTTCCAAAACCTGAAGCACAGGACAGCATACTAGAACCCTGAACTTCCAACTTACCATGTAAACATATCATGTTTCATGATCTCTGTCTTCTTTCTTCAAAAATCCATAGCTCTGTCTAATCTTATCTCTGTCTCATAGGAAATAGTATGTGACAAACAAGACTAATTTCTCTTCTGTGATAACTTTTTAAATTTTTGTCCCGCTCAAGTCTCCCTTTGCTCAGTGCTAAACATATTCAATTACTTTTCTTGCTTCTTATATTACATTTCTTTGACCTATTGTTTATCCAAATTTGAATCCTTATAGTTTGTCAATAATGTTCATCTTAAAAAATAGAGCCAAAACTTAAATGCAATCTTTTGAAAAAAATTATAGAGTATAAAATGTTTTATATTCATCTAACTTCTCTAAGTTATGTTATTATTTATGAAAACATAATTAGTCCTCAATTAAATACACTTGCTTATGCTATTTTATGTGATACTACCTGGAAGTATCAAAATCTTTTTCATCATTGTTTGGTTTAGTTATATCTAATAATAAAATGCAAATTAACTGGTAGGAAAATTGCAAATCTTGATAAATATGCTTGTATTTTGCATTATACTTTAAAAATTGATAACCAGTTAACAATTTCTGATGAGAAAATTGACAAAATGAAATTTTCAAGTAAAACATTATCTATCAAATAATTAAGAGAGAGAGATGCCTTCGGAAAAATTTAAAAAATATTTAAACAAAATGATCTCTTTATGATCATTTTACAAAAGTATAAAACCAAGCTGTTGCATTGTGTTATTATATAATTTTGATGAAAAAAATTAATGATAAAAGCATTTTTTTAGCAACAGATTCAAGGATGTTTCCAAACACCGTGCTTATTTCCCAGCCATTGTGTTTTACTTCTCGCCTGCTTTTAACACAGTTGAAAATTTTCTCTTTGAAAAGTTGTATTTTAATGTTTATAAAGTAATCACTCAATTGATTTTTTTCATACTTCATTGGCCACTTATTCCCAATCTCTTAATGCCCTCTCTCTTATTCACCTTCTAAATGCTGGTCAAAAATCAGTCTTGACCCTCTATTTATCTGACCTTTCCTTGGTGTCTTATAAAGTCTCAGAGCTACAAATTCTGCCCATGTTCTGATAATTTGCAATTTAACCTCTCAATCATGACTTCTTCACTAAACTCCATATTTAAAAACAAACTTTCTACCTGACATCTTCATTTTGAAATGAAATGAAGTATTTCAAACTAAATGTATCAAAAAAAACCCTCTAATTCTCAATCTCTCTCAATTTGTTCCTCACCTACTTTCTTATTAGTGCACTCCATCATTTACTCAGTTTCTCTAGCACATACTTGGAGTTAATTTTATTTACCTTTTTTACACCCAAGTAAGTCCTGTTGGCTTTATCTCTAGAATATACCATGAATATTTATAATTTTTTTCAATCTTGTCTCCAGTTTTCTCCACAGCTGCCATTTAGTTATAAGCAGCAGCATCTATTGCTGGATTACTGATTAGCCTCCTATTTTTCTAAGTGTTATTTTCCTACTTCCTTTTGTGCTTCTTTATAATACACCCTCCACACTAGAGCCAAAAATATATTTTATAATTAAAAACCAAATAATGTCAATTTTTTCCTTAAAATCTTTGCAGTGGGTTCTCATCTCAGTTAAGATAAAGGCCAATCTCTTTGCATGACCTGATGAGTCCCAGAGGAGTTATATTTCAATAACAATCAATTCATAACATGTAAACAAATAAACAAAACAATTTTAAAATATCATTAACTATCCTGTAATCTAGTTCCTACCTTGCTTTCTTCCACCACTATGTAATTTTTCTTATATTCCCTCCTTAATTTCAAATGCATAAAAGAAACTACAAAATTGTCATTCTCCAGAGCATTTTAAGATCTTTCTTCCCAGCAATTATCATCAGTTTGGATTAAATAAACTCTTATACAAATTTCTTACAGGTTTAGACATTTCTTATGTTGTCAGAGGGAAGAATGTGAGAGCTATAATACTCATCTTTAGCTTCCACCCTCCTCCATCATCACATTTCACTCAGCTGCCTTTTAGCATCTCTGAGGTTGGAGAAAAGTGGGTGAAAAGATAAATGTGAGGGTCAGGACAGGTCATATTTGCCTGATATCAAACTTTCTGACCAGGCTGTTGGGAAGATAGGATATTTGGACCTTACTTTCTCCATCATTATTATATGATCTGTGTAATTTTTATTAAGGAAAACATCTTTCATACATTCAATATAACAGACTATCTTCATCAGGGCTACTCAAAGTGACAGTACATAATGAAATAAAGAAGCTTGTGTCAGAATGTAATTCAATTTGCTGCTTCTTTCAATGGGAAAGTCTTGTTATAAAAAAACAAATGTTGGCTGACCTAAACAGTGTGCTCAATTACTTATGTGATTTTCATTCTGTCATAAGCTCCTGTCTCATGCACAAGTAAATAGTTCATGGATTATTAGCTGTACCAAATCACACTGTAAAAAGAACTAAGCTAAAGAGTAGATCAGTGATTCAATATCACTTTCATTTAATTTTCCTCTAACCTCACCCACACAGTAAAATTTAATGGATTCCTAGAGATAAACAAGCATAAAACCATTAATATTTCCCAATATTCTTATAAGACATGTTATAGAAATTTCAGAAACTTTCAGAGCTACTCACTTCCTGAGGAACAACCACAAAAACAATTTTTTTAGACAGTTAATAAAAATCATCAGTGTCTGAAGCAAAGGTTATGCTAATATAATAAAAAGGAACTTTTTATAAAGATCAAGATATCTCTTATTTTGAATTAATTCTCACCTATCCTTGGAGTTAAAATATCATAAAAATAAATTTAGTTTAAAAGGAAGAAAGATAAAGAATAATTCAATTTATTTTTAGCAGAAAGATATGTTTACATTTTGTTTCAGTAACAATTTCATAAAAAGCTTACATATGTAAGTAATGAGATAAAAATGAATCTAATAATTTCAGTCTTCAAGATTTGTATTCTAAGTATCTTACAACTAAGAAAATGTCAGTTATCTCAAATTATTCTGATTTTAAAGAGATTTAAACAGCAGTGATAAAAACATCAATCATTCTTAGAATATTCATTTATTTAACCTTAAAAAATACCATGCTGCTTCGAGAAAACAGAAGTAAACAAATCTCATGTGAAAACTGTTAAAATATTTCTTTTGTGTTGTTAATGTTAATGGCTTCATGAATCTCTGATTCCAGTCACAGGCCCTGCTCTCTCTGACTTTGATTTATGTAGAGACTGACCTAGGTCTCACCATCAGCCTTAACTCTGAGCCAGACTTTAGGATTATGGGACTATGATCTGGTACATTCCTTAGGGAAAAAGTTCAACAGAGGAAACTTTTCTCTGACAAGTGATAAAGCCCTACTGTTTTCAGGTTACACCAAAGACCAAGGTGTGGTTAAAAATAAATTGAGAATGGGAACACAATATAAATTAGGAGACAACTTAAGTAGAAGGCTCTGTGTAAGAAAGCAAGAGAAACAAAGGGAGACAGGTTGCCTGGAAGCAGTCAATTCTTATTTTTATAAAGCTCAGCGTCTAGAAGAGTAATTAGCATCAAGGACGGATCAATTTTTCGACACAGTATTTTATTAGATTGCTACGTGACAGCATACTAATTAGAACTGATTGGTCTAATTACAAACCCATTTATAAGCAGAAAGGCAATGACACCCACATTACTATATCCACAATTCCTTCAATCATCAAGTGCTTTGACATTTAAGCAGTTTCAAATGTAGTTGCTTTTAAAAAATATTTATTATTTCCTTATTTTTTTAATTTTAGGAAAGGAAGAGAACAAACCTGGTGAGGAGGGTGGTGGTGGTGAGGGACAGGAAACTCCACAGTACACTGGTAGCAAGCATTTTCAAAAAGCAATTAGTAAAGACTAAACATAGAGAAAGCTTCAACAAATTATCACTTCAAAACTTAGGCTAAAGTAAGGATATAAATTATTTAAAGACTTATAGGACAAAAATAAATTTTCAATATAATTCTGAAATAAGCTATCTGATTTCTTTTCTTACCTAAATACCATGGTAAAAGAGCAAAGATAAAATCAGACCAGTTTGTTATTTTTATAATTAGAATAATATAATCATAGTTTTGTAGAGATTATATGAGAGTCTAATCTTAAAAAAGTATTGTATTTCTGTTGTTCCTTAACATTGAGACACCCCCCAAAACAAACAAACAAAACTACACATATATTAGAATACAGCCTGAGAAGCTAAGGCATATCAATAGAGTATATTTATTACTTATTGAATAAATATTATTGGATAACTTACCTTTTCCAAACACTATTCCAAGTGACAGAATTGTAATCTCTGTCAAATTTCTTTTTATAGGGAGAACAATAATGAAAGAAAAGCAGTGACTAAACAAACAAAAAGAAAATTATCTCTACACATAAACCCTTATTTAACTAGACTCTACTCCAGCAGTCCCCAAAGAGCACATGCATGTCTTCAAGCTTCTGTATGTCTTACACTCCCATCTTTCAGTCTATTGTATGAATTATCATAGTTTGAAAATAGTTAAATATGGGTTATTCCTGAGGATCCAGGCATTTCCACAACCTCATTGAGAAGTAGCCTTTCTCATTCCTTGCCTGTTCCACTCATGTCTCTGGGGTACCTAGAACTCTTAGGCACTAGCATTTTAGGTACATCCTGATTTTTGCAATAGCCATATAATAGATTTGGCCTACATGACATACTTTGTCTCTGCTTTCCTTGTTTTTTTTTAGAAAGAATTTCTTTGTATAGAGCACTGGGTTTTAATCCATCATTGAATATACTAGATTATTCTATGAATTTCAGAAGTTCAATTTAGTCCTTTTTAAAAAAAATTTGTCCATAATTATATTGGGTCTTCAGGTTAGGAAGAGTGAGAATATTTTAAATTTACTCTTAAATAATCATATACTATCCATTCCCAGTAAATTTTCCTCCTTTAGACTTGGTCTAATCCATTTGTTGGAATTTAATCAATTTCTTTATATAATGCATGCTATATGTATCTCAGATGTTCCAGACAGTCCCAATTTCAAGCTTGTGTGTGTGTGTGTGTTTAATAGAAAAATTCTAACCATGTAAAAACAAATTTCAAATATCAGTGGCTTTATACAACAAAGGTCTGTTTCTCAGCTCACATTTCAGTATTAGTTGAGTAATGGAGAGCTGGAAAGAGAAGGGGAT
>NW_011888807.1:2639308-2644520 GCF_000151845.1 Pteropus vampyrus
AAAAAAATTTGTCCATAATTATATTGGGTCTTCAGGTTAGGAAGAGTGAGAATATTTTAAATTTACTCTTAAATAATCATATACTATCCATTCCCAGTAAATTTTCCTCCTTTAGACTTGGTCTAATCCATTTGTTGGAATTTAATCAATTTCTTTATATAATGCATGCTATATGTATCTCAGATGTTCCAGACAGTCCCAATTTCAAGCTTGTGTGTGTGTGTGTGTTTAATAGAAAAATTCTAACCATGTAAAAACAAATTTCAAATATCAGTGGCTTTATACAACAAAGGTCTGTTTCTCAGCTCACATTTCAGTATTAGTTGAGTAATGGAGAGCTGGAAAGAGAAGGGGATTCTACTCAAGCAGTTATTCAGAGTCTTATTTCACTTCATCTTGTCATTCCACCATCTTCAACTACAACACTGGACCTCCAGTTTTGTTGCAGAATGGAGAGATAGGTGACGAATAGTATCTGACAGATTTTTATGTGTCAGTCCTGGAAGCAGCATACTTTATTTCTATTCAAATTTCATTGACTGGAACTCAGGCACATGGAACCAAAAGAAAAGTGCTTTTTATTTATGTGTCTTAAAAGAAGAGGGAAAAAAAACTTTAGTAAGCACTAGCTTTCTTTGCCACACTCTATCATCAAATATGCTTTTGCTCCTATTATTTCACATATAGAACACTCTTTTTCCCTTCGCCAAAGGAGACAATCCTAAATTCTATCCAATCTTTGCATCCAGCTTTTCAGACCAGAAATTTTAAATGTTGTGGTGCTCTGTCATCTCTGTTGGGATCCTATGTGGCTCCTCTTGGTCCAACAACTTAAGCCCTAAAAGCTAGTTATCTGCTTACCTCACAAATCCACAGTAAAAATTCAGTAATGAGTCAGGAATAAGATACCCTCGGACATATCTGAAAAGTGGGTTGAGGTGAATACCTTGTTTAGGAGCTGTATGAATTTTATTATAACTTTCTGCTAGAGCAATTCTGGGAGCTAAAATCTCTCTTATACGCAGAAAAGTGTAATGCTTCTTAAATCTGAAACCAGAGAATCATTGTCTGTATAGTTTCATCAAAATCTTCATAAACTTCAAATTTATTTGGTTCCAGTTATTCCATATACCAGAAACACATTTGTGTTAAATACAACTAGTATCAACACTCACTAACACTTTTCCCCCCAGCTAATTCCCTTAGAGATTGTTTTCAAAGTTAACATAGGCAACATTTTTTACCAAGGGTTCTATGATTCTATTAATATATATCATCAAGTTTCTACTCTTCAGTATCTGTTTATTGTCCACTTTTAGACAGTTATGCCAACATTATACATAAGGGTTTTTTTACACTAACATCCCATTTCAAAGGGTCAGTTTTAGTATTGTTTATATACCGTTATAACAAGCTGTAACATATTGTTATAACAAGCAATCTCAAAACTCACTGATGGTTGACTTAATGACCAGATCTTTTTTTTTTTTTTTGCTTCTTATTTTTTTTTCACACATAGAACACCCTCTCCACAGAAGACAACCCTAATTTCATCTCATCTTTGCATCATGTGAAAAACTAGAAATTAAAGATGTTGTATTGCTCAGTCATATCTCTTAGGTCCAGATATGGCTCCTTTTGGTACAGCAACTTCCAAAAAGAATCAATTAGGTATATGGGAGGATGCTATGCTCCGTAAAGTTGCCTAGGAACCTTGGTGTTCTCATTTTATTTTCTATGATTTTCAATGTTGTCTCCATAATTTCCATGCAATGAGGAAAGAGAGTAGAAATTTACAAATAGAATTTCTATAGGCTAGGCTTTGAAGAGGACTGTATAACTTTTGTACACATTCCATTGGCTAGAACTCAATTCTGCACCCCTGACCCAAATGTAAGGGATCTAAAAAAAACTGAACATAGGAAGATGAGGAGAAACACAGAGATTAATGAACATTATTTGTCCTATTATTCACACAAATGCAAGCACTTGCCATACCAATAAAACATAACTATACATTTCAAAGATATTTACTGTCTGTTGAGGAAACCCAGGACAGTATTTGGAGAAAAATTAGAATCAAATTGAGGAGTGAGCTTATCAGAAAGCCTTTTCAAGGACACTATATCTCAAATACACACACACACACACACACACACACACACATATATTTATATATATGTATATTTATGTATAAGTATATGTATATACACATATATATATACACACATATATTTATATATATGTATATTTATACATATATTTAATCTTGATTATTCTTAGAGGAAGCAGCATGAAAATACTGAAGATGTTAATTATCCTCAGAGTGCTTCTAACACATGCACAGAAACATGAGTTTATTTTTTTATTGTGTTAGATAGTTTAAAGATAAGCAGCACTGAAGACACTAAGAGTGGAAAAGGTCTGAAAGGTTTGATAGATTTGTTTCCTGAAGGAGCTGTGTCAGCCATCAAAAGAGGAAGAGTAGCTGCATTAGAAATAGACTGAAGCTAGAAAGTTAGCTTTAGTAAAACCTAGTAACTTAAAGCAGAGCTTGTACTATATTGTAGAAATCTTGGCCAAAGCTTAAGCAAGAATAAACATATGTGAGGAAGCAGTAGGATCCAGGATTTGGTCCAGGCTAAATCTTTGTTTATGATCCAAGAGCCAAGTCCTTGAAACCGCAAGGAAGTTAGAAGTGTACTCAGGTCTCAATGGACTATTCATAAAACTTATTGAAGTAACAAGGAACCAAAGCTATTCTAACAACTGGGAGGGTTCAAATTTTTACTTTTAATTTCCATACTGTTTTCTTAGTAAATCTTATACTTGTCAGCAGATACCTATTTATATGTCCATGGATATCCTACTTATGCTTTACAACAATGTTATATTTTTTTAGGATAATAGGGTACAGCTATATGTTGATCAAAGTCTCTGGAATTTATTTTTTCAAACTGGTCATCTAGAATTTCATTCTTTCCTGGAGTCAAGTCTGGGCTGGGCCACATTCTCAATGCTAAGGTACCAATGTGGCCTCTGATAGTAATTTTATGCTAATATTTTATTTCTAAATTTCCAAATATCTGGATATCCTTGTACTATCTTTTGCCATGATAAGAAGCCATACCAGCCCTTCACGTAATTTTTCAGTGAATTACTTAAATTCTTGAATTCCTTCTCTACAGAATACTGGTCTACTTCCTCGGCTACTTTGTAAAACAAAATTCATATTTATAACTTTATATCTCTTTCTTCAGCCCAGGAGATCTTTATGTTTAGTGGAGATAAATGGGCTTCTCAGGGGACATAGTTTCATTCACACTAACAGCACATCTTTATAGTTTGTCTACCTTGTCTTCCCAGGGTCAGACTGCTAAATTCAGATTCTGATTCTAGTAATCCAGTCAGCAGAAGGTAAATAAAACACAGTTAAACACAGCAGTTTCATGGGACATTCAAACAAAATTGTTAGTAGGAATTTTAAGAACCTTGTAGAATAATACCTTGCCAAAAGTTCTTTGTGCAAATCAGGTTGAATTTCTCTATAGAACTTTACCAATACTCATGTAAGTGTGATATATATTTAATATTTAATATTTCTATAGATTAAAATTTTTTAACTGCCCTTGCACTTAATTTCTCCTCTATTATTGAATGCTTATAGTCATGGAAAATCTTTAGGAAGTCTAAATTTTATTTTTATTTCTAATAAATATGAGTTCACTTGATAAATTCTGGTATACCATTAAGAAACTTAGCACACTAAATCACATAACTGACATGTTTGCACATAAAGTTTATTTATATAAGATGGAATATAAAAGCAACATGAAACTATAAATTTTAGAAAATCTATCTGTACTTTTCTTGTTCTACTTCATATTTTCAAAATTGTGTTATATATGGCAAGGGCAGTATTTTATATCTTCTGATAAGCTTTGAATTATTTAAATGTACCTGCAACTTATTTACCTTTGTATCTTTTATAATGCCTATTTTAAGGCCTGAAATATAGTAAAAGTTCAATTAAATAAGTTATAATTGAAATAAAAGTAAGGACAAAAAGAAGGAAAGGGGAGAAAAGAAAGAAGGAGGTTGAAAAAATTAAAGAGAATAATAAAGTTTCTAAAAATAGAAAATATATTAGTTTTCTTACTATTTACTTTATGTTCACCACATAACTGGTTATATCTGAACCCTACAAGTATAATGTTATTCTAAACATCTGAGTCTAGTTTTAAAGAAAGGAAATTGTATAGTACTGTAATATTTTGGAGATGCTAAATTTGTCAAAAAGGAGATTTTTTTAAAAAACCAATTGAACAGTGACTTTATAAGTTTTCCAAATACAACTTTTATGCTAAGGGATTGGAGTCATCAAGTGTAATTCTAAATCATTTTCACTGCCAGATTTTCCAACAAAACAAAGATAAATATTAGAACATATGTAATACTTGAAAGAAATCAGTGATTTGAAATCACAGTTTGCTAGCTAAAAACATATCTATGTTTAATAGATATCTCAAACTTACATTTCTAAACAAAACTGTGGATCTTCTCCCAAAATTCTGGTTTTACTCAGAATATTCCAAATCATAATTGATGACAACTTCATCTTTCCAAAAATTTGGAGTCATTATGGAATGCTCCCTTTTCTCATGACCCCATAGTCAAGGTATCAGGAAATCTGGTTAGTTCTACTGTAAGAATGTATCCCAAATCAAACCATTTGTTGTTAATTTCCATGGCAACAATTATTAAGCTATCCTCATTTCTTCCTGGATTATTACAAGAGATTTTATTTTTTTGGTTGTTTATTTATTTATTTGAAGTATAATTGACATGTAACATTATATTTAGTTTCAGGTGTACAACATGATGATTATATTGCAGTCACCACAATAAGTCTAACAAATGTCACCGTACATAGTTACATTTTTTTTTATGATGAGAAACTCTCAGAAACTTTCAAATATGCAACTTTCAAATATGCAATACAGTTTTACTTAGTCTAGTCACCATGCTACACATTACATGACCATGACTTATTTATTTTATATCTGGAACTTTTTTGCTTTGATACTTTTCATCCATTTTGCCCACTCCCCCACTTCTGCCTCTGACACTCTGGTCACCACCAAACTATTCTCTGTACCAATGAGCTTGGTGTTTTGAGGTTTTGGGTGTTTGTTTGTTTGTTTGTTTGTTT
>NW_011888807.1:2646245-2662882 GCF_000151845.1 Pteropus vampyrus
TTTAATTTGCAAAAATGATTCACCACTAACAACATATAAGATCACAAACACACACTTTAACATATAAATAGCTACAAGCAACATTTACCAACTGATTATATGGTGACTGATTCTTTCCTATATGCTCCTGTTCCAGTTCTCGAAAATGTTAACTTTAATTTTTAGTGTGTTATCAGTGTTTCCTGCTCTTGCTGTTGACTTGCTATTAACAGATTTCTTCAAATCAGTAGTTTTTACATTTATAGTTATGCATTAATTCTCACAGGAGAATTATAAAAAGTTTTTCTTATTTTCCAAACTATTTGTCAACTGCTTGGTATCAAGATTTGGAATTTATAAGATCATATAAATTTCCCAAGAAAAACCAGGAAGATATTCCTTCATGAATACTCTAGTTGGATTACTACATCCAGTCATCTATCAATACTATTTAAATAACTAATATGTGTCATTTCATGTGAAAGATATTGGAAATCAAACAGTGAACAAAATAGACATTGTATACTTCCTGATGGAGCTCACATTCTAGCTGGAAAGACTAGTAGTTAATCAACAAAGTGCAATGAGGTATGACAGTAATACAATTGAGGAGGTCCTAGATGTTGTAAGAATACATATTAGGAGTTGATATTGCTTCATATTAAAATAAAATATAGACATTATTTACATAGGCTCATGATAATATTAGGCAATCATATGGTTCAGTATAGAAAACTTTAATTAATAACAAGTGTAGTAGAAGGACACTTTCTAAGTTATTATACCATTAAATATTTCTTAGACTGCATGTCTCACTTTTCTATGAGAACCAAATGAAATAAATGTTTTGTGTTTCATTATTTTACTTCAAAATGATACCACTCACAGAAGATTTATGTATAGTTTATGACTAGATAACTATCCAGTAAAGGAATTGAGTGGAATGACCATAAATAGAGCATGGTAATAAAGCTTAGGGAAATCAGAATCAATAATAAGTCTTTATAAAAAATCTGAAAGTTACTCTGATCTAGAAAGTAATATCACAGCTTGAAGAGTAAAAGCTGTATTCAAATTTATTAATGTGAATTATTTAGAGTCTAGTGAATTATATATTTAATTTTTACTGAAATATAACATACATCCAGAAAAGTACAAAGTTATGTGTTCAAGATCTTTGCACTAAATGAAAATCCCCATGAAAAGAGCCCTCATATCAAGAAACACATTACTGGTAATTAAAACCCCCTTGGATTACTTTACTATACCTCACCCAAAGGTAACCAATATTAGCATAGATCATTTTTGCCTAATTTAATACTGTAAAAAAAGAATCCTTCAACATATACTCTTTGTGCCTTACTTCTTTATCTCAAGAACATTTTTGTGTTATTGGTCTATTTTGCTGTTCTAATAATAATTCATTCTCATTGCTATTTAGTGCTTATTTTACTCACTACAAAATAATGTATTTATCCATTGTACTGTTGATCTGGGGTCTTTCTATTTCTGGTTATTATAAGTAGTATTTCTATGAACATTCTAATTCATGTATTTTGTGAATAAATACATTTCTGTTCAGCATGTATCCTTAAAAGTGAAAATGTTGGTAATAGATTATGATAGTGACAGCAGATTCTCTCAAGCAACAATAAAGCACACTGAGGGCCTTTATCTTTGACTGAATCCCCTATTCTATTTTCAAAACTTTCTAAGGCTTTAGAGTACACACAGCTTGAATATGACCCAAGGCCAAATAAGAGCTTTTCCAAATCCTGGCAGAAGTTCGAATTTGAACCAGAACCAGAACCACCTCCAGGTGGCAGGGCATAAAGGCAACATTAATAACCCTTTTCCCTAAGTTATTTGACATTTTATCAGAAATCAGAGTTCAGGAAGAACATAGAGAATATAAAAAGCCAAATTAAAAACAATTTGTGTTCCTTAACGTTAGGAAAAGAAAATTAAAAAGTTACTAAATCACTTAAGCCCTCAGGCCAATCTCATAATAGAAACTTGAAAAGGTTAGTACATTTTCTTCACAGTTGTTAAAGGCACATTGACTGATGATTAATCTTTCACAATTAAAGTAGTTACTTCATGAATAGACAACTGTCATCGGGGAAGAGCTTTCTATATCTTCTAAAAAGAAGGCAAAAGAGAAACTAAGAAATTTATGTTCTCAAAATGATTACAGTGTCTCTTTTGACCACACACACAGATAGAAACAATTTGAAATATTGACGGAAATTTCTTGGAAATTTTAGGTTTTAAATGGTAAGCAAGGAGTAATAGTTTCATCAGTATTTGTAGAATTCACACCAGTAAAACACAAAATAAATAAAATAACTGTTTAAAAAATATATAGAAACATTAGAAATTTTGAATGGGATATTTTGTTCCTTTTAGTTTTCTCACTACCTAAACCTCCTCTCTAGGTTTGGAGTACTTTATAAGTCTACATGGGAGACAAAGCTTTTATCAATGATAAAAACTGAAAATTTCAAATACTCATTTTCCCAGTCTCCTTTGCAGTTTATGACCTAGATCTTCCAATAAGATCCAGGAGCCTGTCCCACACTGTGAATTAAAAATAGTGACTAGTGCTTCTTACATTCCTGGTGGTGAAGAGAGCAAATAGCTTCTAAAGGAAGCACTGGCAGCTTGGCAATCGCAGCATCCAGGGTCCATTGTGGGTGGTGGAAGTGTCTCAAGGGGTGTTACTGGTAGAGAATGGTGCCCTCACTGAACTCAATCTGTGGTTTTATTTTGGATATAATCAGACTGCTTCATCTTTTAGAAACTTAGCAATTCTTTGAGCTGCCTAATATCTTTTTAATAAATTCATTTTCTAATAAGTTACAGCCAAAGTCATTTCTATGGCTAAAAACTTGGAACTATGGTCAAGGGGGCAGGGTAATAAATCAAATTCTGATTATTTTCTTTTAAAAAGTATAAATTATTTGGGAAACAAATCTTGATGATTGCATAATTCAAAACAATTTTTTTTGTTCAAGAGAGTAACATATTGTATTATTTCTACTTGTTATATCTCTTTATCTAACACTCAGTAAAAGTTGGTGATAAACATAATGTGACTATTCACTGCAAGTTCTATTAAAAGGCTTGGTAATAAAAGAAGTCACTGCTATAGATAAAATGAAGTTTGTTATTCTTTAAGAATTTGATTTTTTATGTCCGTATTTTATTCATCAACTAGAAAAAGAATAGGTGGATATTTCTAATCTAAAACTCAAATAATTATAAAAACAATGCTTGCATTAAATAACATAATAGCAGTTTTCCATTTCTATGCAGCCATGTCATATGCATTTACAAACTATGTGCACAGATACACTGTTTATAAAGAAATATAGAAATGACACTTAATCACTTTCAAAGAAAACCATTTTAAAGGAGGATGAAAAGGTAATCCTTGGAGAGAGTCTTTCACCACAAAACAAAAGGACATTTTGGTGGCTGAGATCATGTAATAGTTTTAAAAAACACAGTTGACTGTATTCTCTCCTTCTAGCTCCACAGCTAGCCAAACTTTATGCCAGCCAAGAAATAAGACTATCCATCTCGAATTTCTTGCAAAACAAAAAATTATTTTTACCTTAGAATAATATTTTTCAATTAATACAGAATGGAGTAAAGTCTTAGGCATATTTTAATGTATTTTCTAAAAGTTCAAGAGCGGTCAGAGAATACCAATATTAGAAAAGACTATATATGTACAATATCATTACTTCTCAACAGCAGGACCACAAAACTCCATCAGTTATAAAATGACTGCTCTGGTACCAAAGGAGAATTGTGTGTTAATAAATTTATGTTTATAAAGTTTAGAATGCTTACTAGAAGAGCATTCTGTAAAAATTATTCTCTAGTGAAGTTAAAGAATGCCAGGAACAAAAATCTTCTTTCTGAGGTAAGGTAATTCCCCTGAGTAAATAAAAATACCTACAGCAGTGAAGACAAATTACGATGACATTTTATAACTCAGAGAAGAAGCTTCCTTTAAAATGTAAGATTTGCACAAACCTTTTAGAAAAGCATTGAAAAGGTCAACTTGTTGCAATCCAGTGGTTTTCAGCTATAGTGCAGTGACAAATTGGTAGGTTGTAATCAGTCATAGAGATGTGTTACAGGTAATTTGTTACAAACAATATTTAAGGCACCACAGTTTGGGAATAATTTACTTTTTATGAATTACGGTCTGGTCAAGGTTATCTCCATAAATAATATCACTCTCACTTATGTCTCAAGCACCATCTAGAGAAAGACTATGTCTTTCATGGGAAGTTCATTCTTCATATGAGAAAGAAATATTGAGAACTATAAAATTTTAGCATTGTTTAATAGATAAAGGATGTTAAGAAAGATGGTGATCTGGCTTAAATGTTTTACTTTTTAGAAATATTGAAAATAAAATTTAAAATAGATGTTGACAAGGTATAAAAATGTGGTTTTATGTAATGAAAAGGAAGAGAAAATAGTCAAAGTTATTTATCTTAAACTCCAAATCATGAAATGGCCAATACTGAAAATAAAACAAAACAAAACAAGATTAATTTGTTACAGAGATGATTTAATTTAGTTTTGTTAAGAATAGCCATAAAGAACAGTAAACAAATTTATGATATGATAGAACCTCGTGAATTATTAGATTAATTATAAGCAGAATAGAAGATGAAAGCATTATGAAGTCCAAAATTAATTAAAATTCTTTAAAAATTTAATTGTATATTTTTTTCTGTATTGAGAAATTATTAACTTTTGGCTATAATTTCATACAGTTATCTGTAGAATTTATTCTACTCTTTTATCTTAAGTACTATTTTTGCCCCCACATCAAAAAAAATAACAACTACGTTATAGAAAGATGGCAATGGTAGCATAGCCCCTTAATGTCTCAGAATCCACATAGAACAAATAGTAACAAAACAAAACAAAGCAAAACAGAAAGAAACTACAGAGCAAACCAAAAACTTTTGTTGGCCATAAATTTTATCCATGAATCTCAAAATATCAGCAGGTGGAACCAAACACCACCACAAGTCCTGTATATTTTCATTATCTGTGTAGGAGAAAGCAGAGGAAAGCAATAGAGCATCCAACAGAACTGAAAACAGAACTTCCCAATAGCCCTGGGTATCACTGGAAAGCATCACACACCAAATCAAGAACAGCAGCTAAAAATGCTTTTGCTCAATCTAAAATCTGGTAACAGTTGGGTGTGAAAAGCCCATGATTAGGTCTGAAAGAGTTGGAGCTGTATAGTCTCTTTAAACATTTGTAATTAATCCACTTGGAATTCTTCCCAGTCTCAAACCAAGAGGAAATCGCTGGAAATGGAATAAAATTGATTAAGAAAGGGATAATATACAAAAGGAAGAGAAAGTTCAGATAAAGTTGAAGAATAGTAATGGAGCAGAAAACTCAGATCAAACTACTGTATTTTTAAATACTCTATGAAATCAAGAGAAGAGTGAGCTCTATGACAATAGAAAAACTATCCTAAACTCCACAAAGGGGAGTAATAACTAAAGAACAGTGTTTATTTTGAGGAGATTAAAATCTTCTAAAATGGTGATGGTTTGAAATATCTGTATACTAAAAACCATCAGCTTATACCCTTAGAATGGGTAAAATGTATGATAATGAAATTATATCTCAATATAATTTAATTATATCGCAATAGAATTTTTAAAGCTGTTAAAAAATGGGAAAGAAAAGGACAAGCATATTTTAAAAGTGATCTTTAACTGATTTTATAACATTTCTGAGTAATAAAACCAAAATCAAGATGGCCAAACAAATACAAAATCTTTAATGAAACATTACTGAAATAAAACAATTAGAAAAAGATTTGAGACTACATATTTAAAAAACACAATACTTATCTTAAAATAGTGACAAAAAAATAAAGATTGACTGTCAAAGTAAATGGGTGGAGGAAACATTTATAGATGTTGACATAAGAGATTTTGTTAATGGATCATGAGGGCCAAAGAATGTAGTAGAAGAACTGGGATGTTGAGGAAGAATGTGAAACAGGGACACAGAGGAGATACGAATAGCTTTAAGGGGATGCTGCAGCCTCGGCAACACTGACTGGGTCAGAATTTCTGGGAGTTGAGCTCAGGAATAAGTGTTTTAACAACTTGATTCTTATGCATGGTCAAATTTGAAAAACACTAGGTTAGAGTTAGAGATATAGTGACCTGGAAGCCCAGGGTTTCGTGCAGTGATTGACATTGATAGAATTGCATGGCACAATAAGATGAATTCTCAGGGTCTGCAGTCAGATGGAGGTGGTGGTGATATAAGATCTGGGATAGAGAGAAATAGGCAGTCTTTCTCAGAATATGCTGGGGTTCTTGGGTTCCCTTGTGATTCCTGTAGATAGAGGATAGGAAACTTGCTCCATATAGAGGAAGGACATATCTACAACATGACAAAATTAGTCAAGATGGTTAAAAAGTAACCTACTCTTTACAGCTAATTTAAGCTATAAATATCCTAATTTTACTACTTTCAGAGTTAAAAGTATGTTATCTATTGCTTAAAAATAATTAGAACATGTTAAATATACCCTTTCTGAACAATTGAAGAATTGCATTTTTTTCTTCTTTTTTCTTTAATTAAATTTATTGCGGTGACATTTGTTAATAAAATTATACAGGTTTCAAGTGTACAATATAATAATACATCATCTGTATATTGCATTGTGTATATATATCACTTTGAATATGCCCAATCTTGTCTAATTTCAGGCTAAGCAGGGTCAGGCTTGGTTAGTACTTAGATGAAAGAATTTCATTATTATTATTATTATTTTCAAGTATACAGTACATTGGTTATATATTTATATAGTTTATGAAATGATCTCTCTTATTATGCTATCTTCCTCTGTTTATTTTTAACATGATTGTCTTTATTGAAAAGTCATTAACAACAATGAAATAAATATCAATTAAATAGCCATTCTCAGGCTATTGATTTAAATTTGATGCATAACTGAAATTGACATAATTTTTCAAATTTGCAATAATTTTGTTCAGTTATAAAATTGATTCAAGTGTAAATATTACACTTGTCCCCCAAGCACTGACCAAGAATATTTTCTTTAAAACAATTATTCCACAGTGCCTGGATAACTAAGCTCAGATTTCAGCTTGTAGAGTAGGTCTTAAGACTGTAGAGTAGATCTTATGCACAGAAAACTAGCATTTCTAGAAAAAAAAGGATTCATTATTCTGGTAATAGTAAATAAAGACACCTGAAGCTATTTTTAATATCTCTATTTAATATATCACTCTTACCTTGAGATAAAACACTCTGTAGCTAGAAATTATGTTCTCACTTTTTTTGAAATGTTGTACATGTTTAAACACAAACTCTCAGAGGGTGAGAGTTTTCTTCATAACTGGATCCCTTGTATGTGAAGAAACTGAATTTAATACTGATATATTCATAATGTGACCAAATAAGCAAAATGAACTTGAATGCATGATTATCTGCTGAATGTGTCTGAGATTAAGCTGTCTCTAAACATTTAATGACAAGTCATGGATCAAGACAATAGTTAATTTTTATGTTATTCTAATGGAGAAGTAGAGGGTTGATCAAGTCGAGCTCTCTGTACAAACTTTTTAATTGTTTTTGTTTTTGTTTTCTTTACAAACATCTGAGAGATATATAGATATAGCATTTGCGATACATTTCTCACCACGTTCAATTTGTTGTAGCTTAAGCATGGTTGCTAGTTCCAGTTTCTATTGTCGCCTACTAGAGATGTGAAGAGTATTCTTTACATGCTGATAAGGAAAGAAGTTTAGGGTTTTCATTTATTTCCTTTCACTCTTTCCTATTCTTTCCTTTCACCTCCATCATGTCCCCTCCAAACCATATCCCTCTGGTGACGGGGTATATTTCTTTCTTTCTCTGTTCTTAAAGTTAGGAAATATATAAAAACAGTTTAGTACAATTTAGACATGATTTCATCTTGGGAATATGCTCAGGGAAGTGAGAAAAAAACGATCAGTTCTAAGATGAGAAAGAAAAACCTGAGATAAGGTAAGCTCTGCCTCCGGTAATTTAGCAATTACACCAATAACTAAGTGATTATGAAATTGATAAGCAATGCTCAAAAAAGCAATATAGAAGCAGAATAACATACTCTCCATAGGATACAAAACTCAGCCACATACATGGACAAGAAAGTAATATAACTGAATAAATCAGACTAAGTAGGGTGGTATAAAAAAGCATGTCCTTTGCAAGGGGAGCAATTGTTCTCAGTTACAGCCAATTCTTTGCATGTGGGAACCACAGAATGCAAAGACTGCTGCCTTCATGCTGCTAATGATTGATGGTTAACCTTTGACTAGGAATTATTTTTATTTTAAATCACTTTATAGATAAACTGTGAAGGCAAAAAAAAAAAAATGCAACTGTGGACAGAATTCAGCCTGTGGATCGTAAGTTTAATAACTCTGTCCTAGTTTCATTTTTTCTTTATTATTTGACAAATGGTTCAGACTAAATAGGGCTCTGATCTAAGAGCTATTGCAAATAAAAGTCATATCTACTTTTGAGGTTTATGGTTTGATGGGCTCACACATCTGTTTTAATATAGCTGTGTGCTGAGTTAAATCAATAGACAAAGATGCTGTATTGGCAAGGTTCTATGTTGCTAGGAAAATGGTTAGCATTATAAGTGTACAGTATATTTATGTATATATAGGTATAAAGATATATAAATATCTATATCTTTTTTTCAGGTTATAGTTTCAAAATTTTGTAGTCAAGGTCCAAAATAATGCATATTGACTATAACATATGAAAGCACAATTCAAGGAAATATATAGTTAATACTGTATATATTTTATAATACTTCTTTAAAGGGATTTAATTAAACTACAAACAATTGCCAGGTACAATTTTGTGTTCACACTTCAGAAACTACAAATGGAAAGTCATCTGATTTCCTATCATGTTTGCAAAGCATAAACAGGCCCTGTTATTGAACCAAATGATTACTAATTTTTCTAAATGTAATATTAAGAATATTTTTTATATTAGTAGGCCATGATTTTAAATTGAATTCAAGAAATGTCATGATATGAAGCATGGTTAAATGCAGCCACCATTTAAATTATGACTTATTTAATCTATACAGTATATCTCAAAAACTAAAAAAATAAAATTAAAATGATTAATAAGAATCTGTAGGTTTGGATATCCTTCATTTAGGAGGGTTTTACTTACCCTGATAAGAATTTACTGCTACTATATTTCCCAATTAAAATTACTTTTCAGATATATAAAATCAAGGATTTTATTTGATTTAAACATTTTTAAAAGAAAATATGTACTGTTTTTCCCTAATAGATATTACTAGAATTTAAAACCAAGAAGAGAACTCTATGAAAATAAAAAGTGTGTGTGTCATAGTAAGTGTAAAATATCTTGAGTAGTTTCACATATACATTCCACTCTTGAAATGAAACCAAAAATCCCCTCTATTCTCAAAATTTTTCTAAGTTCTTCTGTTTAAAACACAAATGTGAGCATTTGAATAGGATATTTTATTGTACTGGCATTTAAAATTCTCTGACTTATTGTAGATTTACAGGATGTGTGAACTGCCTATAACTTTGCAAATCAGAGATTCAGATTCATTCCTTTTCATACTTAAGGGCAAAAGAAACTCTAAAAGTTTGAGTAAAGTGCTCAAGATGATGCAGAAACTGAGTCAGTAGAATCAGCATAAAACCAAAGGAAGGACATTCTAGTTATATAGCCACAGAAGGAAAAGCTTGATAAAGGAAAACTGGATGCCTTTGTTTCTAGACTTAGAAAGGACAGATGGATAACAGCAATTCAAACATTTCTGTAACACTGATATGATCAAAGTAGGACTAGGGGCTTTATGAAGCCTGTGGACAGAAGTTAATTTGCCAATGCTTTTTAAAAACCATACGATAAGAAAATCTTTGTGTATTAATCAACACCTCTTGTGGCTCCTATGTAAATTAAACTGGCCAAACAAGGAAAAAAAAAAAAAAACCCACCAAGTTAAGGATATAAATAAGAAAATTGCAGAACAAACCAATACGGTCAAGTCTATGCTTAAGAGGCAGGAACTGGCCAGGAGGGGCAAAGCAAGCAGGAATGATATTTGCCCTCCTGCCATTTTGACTAGCACATCATGTACCTCAGCCACAAAGACAAAACAATGAAAAACCTCCAAACACTTGGCATACTTAAATAAATTTAAAAGAGACAGAAGCAACCTGTTTAATGCTAGCCTCTAAATGAAGACCAGAGTCCTTCTTGTAAACTGCCAACAACCTAAGGCAAAAAATTTTATTCTCGATATTTGCAATATTGATATCTACAGATTGACAACAACCTTTGCAATATAATTATGTGAGGAACAAACTGACTACTATCTTGGCAACTTCTCACTTTTTCTCTAAATATCCACTGTGTTCTTTATTTGGAGATCTCAATTGTTCTCAAGTATGTTCTCTCTTGCAAAATAGTGAAAATAAAAATTATTTTCTTAAAAATAAAAGTCTAAGTAATTTCTTCTTGTACAGTACTACACTGGAGCTTCTACTTAAAAGTTCTGACAGATAACCAGGCAATTGTTTCTGTGGCTTTTCAGTGGAGTATGAAGTGTTCCAGTAATTAAAGTAATTCTGTAGTATTTTGTAGGAAGCTCTAAAGTTAATACAAACATCTTGTATATCTCTGATTGCTAAAAGAAATATAAGAGAAAAATAATATTATTTCAAATTTTTGAGTATCTCTTATTTTTAAGGCTTATAGATCATTCAAACAATTGACCAAAAATGTATTAAGAATATTAATATTTTAGAAAATAATATTCTAGAAAGTAAGCTTATTTTATTTAAACATTATTTATTCTATAAATGATGGTCAGTTTAGGAAGCATTTTTCAAAAATTTGAGGTAAATTTATGTGCTTCAGGCATAATTTATAGTAAGATAAATCCCCATTTATTATATGCAAATGTTTAATGTTATTTATGTTTCTTAAGTTTTAGAATTCAAACATAAGTTAAGATCAATATTATTAAAATGTTTTTGTGTTTTAGAATTATAGGTTCTATGGATATAATTGAGTTGATATTGAGTTCTCTATCAGGAACACAACTTCCATTTAAATAACAAGAAAGCAATACCATGACAAAAATTATTTTCTAGTTTTATTTGTTCCCCTCCCTCAAGAAACATTTAGCAATAAGTGAGAGACTACTAAGAGACCACTGCCTGGACTTTATAATATAAATTCACATTCTTATATTTTAAAAGAATTTTACTCTACTATAAGTAGTTGGATAGATTTAACTGTTCGGAATTGCAAAAGGACTAAGATAACTAGCCAAAGCAACAATACCTTCTTTTATACAATACAGATGAATGAGTGTGTGTATGAGTGTGTGTGTGTGTGTGTGTGTGTGTGTGTGTGTGTGTTTTAACAATGGCCAGTTCTGATTTTTAAGTTTATAAATAATATGGGAAGTTATCTTTTATTTTATACTTTCTTACATTATAAGTAAATAATAAATGTGTGTTAATTTTATAATCAGAAAAAATGTTTTTTCAAATGTAGATGCTTTTTATTAGCACAAAATTGGTGGTATATTCAACCAAAACTTTTGCCAAATTTGCGTACTGCAAGGAAGGCTAAATAGAAGCAAGTTTTAAAGCAATTTATATTTATAATTTTAACCAAGATGATATCGACTATTATACTTCTCTTAACTTCCTTCTCCTTACAAGCCTGAACTGTAACTTAGAGGAGGGAATAATATTCAGTTGGTTCTCAAATGGAATAACATGGATTTAAGTTGTGATAATATACATAAAATGTCTCTGAACAATAGAGAAAGTAGTCCTACTCTGCTCCTTGGTGTCTAGATACCAACAATATTTTCATTTTTGGCAGCACACTTTAAATAAGAAAATAACAATTTTAGTTGTGTCCACAGGAGAAAAAGAAGGAGCTCATTGGTTTGTTCCCTTCTGGAAAGAACTGAGGGAATAAGGGATATTTAACCTGGGTACATGAAAAGAACCTATGACATCAGTCTTCAAATGTAGGGAAGACTCTCACATGGGACTATGTTTAAACTGGAAGCCTAGAACACAGAGAAAGGAGAAAGATTTCAGCCTAATGTAAGAATGAGTTGCCTTTTTCTAAAGTCCCTGGCACCAAGGACATTGAAAAAGAGTGCAAATTTGCCTTCAGATTCAACCAAGAGACTTAGCTAATATTTTTGATGGTTGCTGTTTTTTTTCAGTGACTAAGCAGAGCCTTCTTCTAGTGTTTAAGACAAAAGTCATGGTGACACTATTCATTTGCCAGATTAACTGGGTGAGTTCATAGGTTTTTTCTAATAATTAGATTCTATTATCATATTTTATACTAGTAAAAAGTTGTAATATTTAATGCACATTGTTTATTTGGGAGTGACCCATGTCGGGTCACAATTTGAAAATTAATACCCATACACAATTATACCTTAAATAAACACACACATTATTACACGGCGAAGTACCTCGTGATACAGATTTCTAAAGAAACTATTAAATAGCAATTTGTATACACACACAATATAGTAGTGTAAGAAAATATAGAATTTATAAAAAATAATATATTAAAGCTCCTGAATAATGTAAATATACTTAACACCACTGAACTATACACTTAGAAATGATTAAGATGGTAAATTTTCTTTGTGTTTTTCACCAAAATAAAAAATATTTAAAAAACATGTTCACGAATGCTGTTTATTGAGGAGTTTTATTTGATGGATAATTCAACTTAGAAAAGAAAAAGATTTAAACGAAATATCTCAAATAATAAAAAATACATTAATTTTCCCCCTAAAATCTGTTATTTTAAAAATAGATACTCCACTCACCTCAAAATTCTATACTGAAAGGTTGATAAAGACCAGAGTAGTGATTAAAAAGAGTAATTATTAAATGCTTCCAATACCTTATCTTAGTGTGTAAATTAAGTGATTCCTGTCTGAGACCTAATGAAAGAAGAAATTGTTTTGGAGGTAAATGCATTGTAGTGTTATGTATTAAAATAGTCAAGGACTACATGCTGATTAGAGATTGATAACAGTGAATCATCTATATGGTCATCAACTGATTCACTGGCAGTGGCAAACAGCGTGCCCTAATGAGGGCCCCACTCGTTTTGTCTGAATGTCTTAGGTGCCTCTCATTCTACTAAGTTGCAGAAAACTACGTGAATGTACCATAGGCACTGTTCAAAAACAATTAGGAAATTAAATGCTGTCCTATTATTTCCCATGAGTTCAAATGAGACCTTAATATATAACTACTTCTTGGGAAGAATTGTGATATGATGCTTAGTTATCTAGAAATAATTCCTTCACTTCTTTTCAGGCTTCTTACTTGTTTACTTGATTTTAAAGTCATGCTGAGGTGCCATTACCATCTCTTTGTATCAATCAATTGAATGAATTGTTTGTTACACTTAAGATCTCATTTTAGACTGATTTTGTGCTTGAGTTTCTGTGTGTATTTTATCTGTATTGTGTTATTGTTATACTGAATTTTAGCCCCCAGAATCTCAGAATGTGCCATTATTTAGAAATGAGATCATCAAAGATGAATTAGTTGAGGCAAGATGAGGTTATACTGGTGTGAGGTGGTCCCTTAATGAAATATAAGCAGTGTTCTTGTAAGAAGAGAGAAGAAACAGACACAGAAGGAGATTGATTGGAGTGATTTAACTGCAAACCAAGAGGTGCCAAGTAAGAATGTCCATCTCAAGTAGCTTGGCAGAGGCAAGGAAAGATTGTTCCCTATAGGTTTCAAAGGTACCCTAGCCCTACTTTTTGGAAGTCTAGCCTCTAGAACTATGAAACAATAAATATATTTCTTTCCATTTAAGCCACCCAGCAGTTTGTGATACTCTGTTTCAGCATCCTTAGGAAACTGATCAAATCATACAGCCCAAATAGGCAGAGAAAGTAACTGAGTTCTAATGAGAGAGAAGGAGAAAGGGATAGAACCCTAATGCCTAATTCTTTCACATATAGTAGAATTCTTTTAAAGAGGTAACATTTCTCTTGAAATTATTTTTGCAGCTCATTTAAAAATGGTGATTAAGAGGTCTCTATTCTCTTTATTTGACATCTGAATTATGTTTTATAATTTGTTTAATCACTGAGTTACATTAACTCTAATGTAATATAATAATATATAATATATAATATAATAATATGTAATATAATATAAAAGTAAAGCAAAAGCCTAGTGGAATGACTCTGGTTCCTTATATAAATATAGGAAAGAGTTAACCACCAGAATTTTACCTATAATTAGGTCATTTTTCAAATACTTTTGCATTTGAATTATTATGTTCCAAAAATATATTAAAACTAAGAAGAACTCCAGAAATTAGTTAGAGCAATCACTTCACTTAGCAATTGAGTCAGTTTAGCCCTGTCTTGGTCAAATAGTTGATCTATGAAAGCCCTGGGCTTGAACTCACTACCTCAACTCCTAGGACAGTATTCTTTTCCATTTTTTACACTCATTTACCTTTCTTTCTTGAAATAATAATGATCATGACATAAAAATTGCTGGCTATTTCAGCAATAAGAATCTCAGGCACAAATTTAGATATGCAAAAAATGGTCTTTCTATTACTGAATCATTTTTTTTTCAATTTCAAGTTTCCACTATTCTATATGGCAGAACTTTCTTTATCTTACTTATTGTTTTAAATTGTATTATATTCATATGGTATAAAGTTCAAAAGACATGTTATTCCCCCTTATGTGAGCTAATGGAATATTTGAACAAAACAATTTAAAATGTGATCAAAGTGAGATACATAAAAACATACACCTAATAAATAGGAAAAAAATATTTAAAACACTCAGAGAACTTGTACATAAATTGTTCAATATTATATTTAAGTCGATAAATTCCAAATAATTGATATAATGCAGACAACATATTATAACGAAAGTGCAATTCAATTAGAGATGAATACTTAAAGATAGTGAAAACAATTAAAACTCTAAAAGTTTGGACAACGAAAAGCACTCCTTAAATAATTATGTGTTAAGGAATTTTCATGGATATTATTAAATATTTTAAAGCCATTGAAAAATTGGTACACAAAACAGGCTAGATATAGGATGAAGATAAATGATGCCAAGGGGAAAAATTATTAAAAGGCAAGACTGAAAATTAGCAAACAACACAAATCACTGAAAAAATATTTTTTAAGGAAACAAAATAAATAGCAGAGAAGAAATACTACAGATAAGAATAAGATTTAATAGATTAAAATAAATATTTTTAAAGAGAGCTGATGTACAAATCGGAAATCTGAAAATTTAATATATTAAATAATCTTCTAGCTAAATGGTTTAAGAAGAAAAGCATCTTACAATCAAGATGATAGAATAGGTAAATGCTGTGCTTGCCTCCTGTCATGTCTGCAACAAAATTACAACTAAATTACAGAACAGCCATCATTGAGAATCACCTGAAGTCTAGCTGAACAGAAGTCCTATAACTAAGGATATACAGAGAAGCCACCTCGAGACTGATAGGAGGGGTAGAGACACAAAACAGACTTGTTCCATACCCACATGTAGCAGTATAAAATTAGGAGAGATATCTCTGCTGTGGAGATCTCCCTGAGGAGTGAGAGGTCTCAGCCCCACTCCAGGCTCTCCACCCCAGGGTTCCAGTGTTAGGAGAAGTCCCACACTTCTGGTTGTGAAAAACAGTGGAAATTGTGGCTGAGTCAGACAGAGGGTCTGCTGGAGTTCCAGACAATCCTCCTAAAAGGTCCATACACAGACCTACTCGCTGACAGACTCACTCATTTTGAACTCCAGCAGTGGGACAGGAGTTTGAGAGGTACCAGTTACACACATGAAGGCACTGAATTATCTGGCTTTAATATGAGGGCAAAAGGAGCAGCTTTCTCCCAGACAAAAGTTCTGGCAGAGGGCATTGTTCCTTTGTTGAGCCCTCCCTCATTCTAGCCTGCAGACTTAGGTGGACACCATATCTGAGTCACCAGCAGCCTGGCTAACACTGATTGCCCTATCCTGGTGACTCCCTGAGACCCCACTCCACCCAATTTGCAGGCTGACCCAAGATGCTTCCAGTAGCCTGTCTTGGCTCATGTATCAGAGTTTCCAAAAATCTCTCAAAGGTTCACAAACCCCAAACAAGTAGCATTTGGCTTCAGTGTCCCCTATACCTCTTATGAAGCATTCCCAAACCTGGCATTAGTGATAGCCAGCCTTGATTCATAGCTTAGCCCCTCCCAGGCACTTCCAAGCCCAGCAAGGTAGAAGACATCTGTGAATCACTTTGTGGTTCATGTTAGGTGGCCTTGAGCAAAATGTAGGTAAAGACTGAACTTGACCTGTGGCAGGACCCTTCTCATGAGGCCCTGGGTCCAGAATATCTGGTGGCCAGGTTTGGATCATGCCTGAGCACCATCCAGTCACCTCCACAGATGACACACCCCAAAGAATACTGGGAAGTCACCCTGCTGTAAAGCAAATCCTGCTCTATAGGGTGAGCCTCTGCACG
>NW_011888807.1:2662932-2663233 GCF_000151845.1 Pteropus vampyrus
TATCCAGTCACCTCCACAGATGACACACCCCAAAGAATACTGGGAAGTCACCCTGCTGTAAAGCAAATCCTGCTCTATAGGGTGAGCCTCTGCACGAAGCTTTTCCTCTGTAGTCATGGCCAGTCCTTAATCACCCTGAGAGCCAAAAGCTCCCATTGACATGCAAATATCAAACTAAGGCTCAATTACAACAGAAAGGCACATACAACCCACACAAACAACACACACGCCTGGAGCACCTGGCTGAGGTAACCAGGGAGACTGTGCCGCTGAGCTCCATAGGAAACCTACTACATAAAGC